>NC_066569.1:5190136-5207636 GCF_024679095.1 Eriocheir sinensis | reverse complement strand
GAAGAAGGAAATGGAAGGGAAGGGAAATGAAGGAAGGGAAGAAGGATGGAAGGAAATGGAAGGAGGAAGGGAAGAAGGAAATGAAAGGGAAGGGAGGAAGGAAAGGGAAGGGAAATGAGGGAAGAGTAGAAGGAAATGGAAGGGAAGGGAAATGAGGGGAGAGGAGTAGTCAGGAAGGGGGGAGGGGAGGGGGATGGAGGGAAATGGAAGGAGAAGGGAGAGGAGGGAAGGGAGGAGAGGGGAGGGAAAAAAGGGTAGGGTGGAGGGAAGGGAAGGGAAGGGGAAGAAGGAATGGATTAGAAGGAGAGGGAAAGAGAAAGGGGAGAGAGAGAAGGAGGAAGAAAGGGAGAGGGGGTGAGGAAGAAGACAGGAAAGAGGAAGAGGAGGAGGAGGAGGAGGAGAAGAGGGGAAAGAAAGAGAGGAGGAGGAGAGGGAGGAATAAAAAAACAGAGGAAGGAGGGAGAGAAAAGGGAAGTAAGAGGAATGATAAAGAGGGGAGAAAGGAAGAAGAGGGGAGGAGGAGGAGAAGGAGGAGGAAGAAGGTGAAGAGGGGGAACAAAAAGAAAACAATTAAAACACATCTTTCTACTACAATCAAAACATCTTTTCACACAAATCAAAACATCTCCAAACTCTCACTCCACATATCTTCCCAGTACCACATCTATCCACCCCTCCACCCCTTACCTGTATGTGGAAGAGCACGCGCAGTATGTCCACCATCACATCGTCGGAGCGGATCTCAGCTAACAGGAGCATTAGGGTACAGAAGATGGCCTCCATGTTAGCGAGGGTGTTGTTGACGAACTCACAATTCTCCTGGACGCAGAGAAGGAGCTCCGAGCCGCTCTTACGCCAGAAGTTCACATCCTGCCGCACTGGTTTGGCGAAGGTCAGCCCCAGTTTGCCGATCTCCAGGCTGTGCGGGTGAAGAGTGTGAGGTTAGATGGGGTTGGGGTGGGTAGGATAAGGGTTAGACAGTGTTAGGGTAGGAAAGTTGAGGGAGGTGGTTAGGTTTCGGGAAGGATGGGTAGGGGTAGGGTATATATAGTTAGGGTAAAAGTAAGGGAAAGGGGAGTTAGGTTAGGGGAAACAAGTGTTGAAAGCACAAAGACTGTGTTAGATCGGCGTCGCATGACCCTCCAACACACCCTCGACAATTTATATTATGCAACTAGGGGTCTAAAATGGAAAATGCTGAAAAGTAAAGATGGCGCCACTATAAACACTTGCCTGCACCACAACGGGCTGGGGCAACCACCAGGCCCTACTATGAAGGCCTACCGGCACCACAGGACAAGACGTAAAAAAAAAAAAAATAAATAAATAAATAAATAAATAAATAAAAAAATAAATAAAAAAATAAATAAATAAACTATAATGCCATGTTGTAGGGTTCATCAGGGCTAACAAATGTTATTATACAATGTCATGTCTACAATGCACGGGTAAGCCAGGAAAACAACTTGAAGAGAACAACAAGAAGATGGGCAATCTGTTTATCGACATCTAAAAAAGAAAGGAGAAGAGGGTGAGTGTGTTAGGTTAGAAATGGGTGACAGGTGAAAGGAGAAGAGGGTGAGGGTGTTAGATTAGAAATGGGTGATGGGTGAAAGGAGAAGAGGGTGAGTGTGTTATGTTAGAAATGGGTGACAGGTGAAAGGAGAAGAGGGTGAGTGTGTTAGGTTAGAAATGGGTGACAGGTGAAAGGAGAAGAGGGTGAGTGTGTTAGATTAGAAATGGGTGACAGGTGAAAGGAGAAGAGGGTGAGTGTGTTAGATTAGAAATGGGTGACGGGTGAAAGGAGAAGAGGGTGAGTGTGTTAGATTAGAAATGGGTGACGGGTGAAAGGAGGAGAGGGTGAGTGTGTTAGGTTAGAAATGGGTGACAGGTGAAAGGAGGAGAGGGTGAGTGTGTTATGTTAGAAATGGGTGACAGGTGAAAGGAGAAGAGGGTGAGTGTGTTAGGTTAGAAATGGACGGTGAAAGGAGGAGAGGGTGAGTGTGTTAGGTTAGAAATGGGTGACAGGTGAAAGGAGGAGAGGGTGAGTGTGTTAGGTTAGAAATGGGTGACAGGTGAAAGGAGAAGAGGGTGAGTGTGTTAGGTTAGAAATGGGTGACAGGTGAAAGGAGGAGAGGGTGAGTGTGTTAGGTTAGAAATGGGTGACAGGTGAAAGGAGGAGAGGGTGAGTGTGTTAGATTAGAAATGGCAAATGGGTGACAGGTGAAAGGAGGAGAGGGTGAGTGTGTTAGGTTAGAAATGGGTGAAAGGAGGAGAGGGTGAGTGTGTTAGATTAGAAATGGGTGACAGGTGAAAGGAGGAGAGGGTGAGTGTGTTAGATTAGAAATGGGTGACAGGTGAAAGGAGGAGAGGGTGAGTGTGTTAGGTTAGAAATGGGTGACAGGTGAAAGGAGAAGAGGGTGAGTGTGTTAGATTAGAAATAGGTGACGGGTGAAAGGAGGAGAGGGTGAGTGTGTTAGATTAGAAATGGGTGACAGGTGAAAGGAGAAGGTGAGTGTGTTAGGTTAGAAATGGGTGACAGGTGAAAGGAGAAGGTGAGTGTGTTAGGTTAGAAATGGGTGACAGGTGAAAGGAGAAGAGGGTGAGTGTGTTAGGTTAGAAATGGGTGACGGGTGAAAGGAGAAGGAACAGATGAGTAAGAAGAGGAGAGAAATGAAAAAGGGGAAAAAAAAGTTACATTAAATTAAATTAAGTTAAAATACACTAAAAAATACACACAAGTACACCCATGGCTACCCCCTTACCTTCCCCCCTCCTCCCACCCCGATACTCACGTGGGCCTGGCCAGCTTGCGTGCGTTGTCGTGTCGGTCGAGGAGGGTGTGCAGGATGTGCTGGAGGGTGAGCCGCACCTCCGCATCGCTGGACACACTCAGTCGCATAAGTCGCACCAGGAAGGACTGTGCGAAGGTCTTGCTATATTGCTCCGTGGTGTACTTCGTGCCAACCTGAGAATGGAGGGAGGGGTGTGTGTGAGAGAGAGGCACTGAGTCAAGATGTATGGTAATTGTTTGGGGTTTTGTTAGGTTAGGTTAGGTTAGGTTAGGTTGAGAATGGGGGTAGGGGTGTGTGTGTGAGAGAGGCATTGAGTCAAGATTTACATAGAAAATCAGACCACACAGACCCCATGGTCCAGACTTGGTGGTCTGTCCTTAAACCTAAGTGATTTTACATTAATCAGAAGACTCCAAAACGTTGCATTTCTACTCTAGTTGATATTAAGTTGAAGGAAGTGACGGTCGAGCTTATTTTTGAAGGAGTCAATCGTGTTACACTGGACCACTGATGATGGGAGCTTATTCCATTCTCGCACTACATCGCTGGTGAAGAAAAATTTGGTGCAGTCTGAATTTACTTGTCTACATCTGAGTTTTACGCCATTGTTCCTCGTGCGCAAAGTGTCATCGATCATAAACAATGTTGATCTGTCTACATTCGTGAAACCATTAAGTATTTTAAAACATTCGATCAGTTTTCCTCGGAGGCGACGCTTCTCAAGAGAGAACATGTTAAGGGTAGAAAGCCTTTCTTCGAGGGATTTGTTGCGCAAGGAAGGGATAATTTTCGCTGTCTGACGCTGAACACCTTCTAATTTAGCAATATCCTTTGCATGGTGGGGAGACCAAAACTGTACCGCATATTCCAAGTGGGGTCTGACTAAACTGTTGTAGAGCGGAGTAGTACATCTTTATTCTTGAATACAAAGTTTCTTTTAATTAAGCCCAACATTCTGTTCGCTTTATTTGCTGCATCGATGCATTGCTGTGAGAATTTGAGGTTTGACGCGATTTTGACCCCCAAGTCCTTGACGATTGAACGCTTTTGAGTTTAACGCCGCATTTCGTAATCAAACTTCTTATTCCTCGCTCCAACTTGAAGGACCTGGCACTTGTCTACGTTAAAGGGCATCTCCCATCTATCCACTGTTGAAATTTTGTGCAAATCCTCTTGGAGGCTTTGCCTGTCTTCGCCAGTGAGAACCGAGTTACCAATCTTTGTGTCGCCTGCAAATTTACTAATGCGGTTATTGAGTCCAACATCCACGTCGTTGATGTAAATAATGAAGAGCACTGGGCCAAGAACCGAGCCCTGAGGGACGCCACTAGTGACCGGCGCCACTCTGAGTTAAATCCGCCAATCACTACTCTTTGTTGTCTGTTGCTCAACCAATTCGCGATCCATTGGTTTACCTGACCGTCAATACCTATTTGCTTTAATTTGTAAAGTAATTTATGATGCGGACTTTATCAAACGCTTTCTGAAATCAAGATAGACTACGCCCAGTGATTTGGTTACGTCATAAACAGTGAAGAGGTCGTTATAAAAGGTTAATAGATTTGACAGGCAGGATCTTTTGTTTCGAAGCCATGTTGTGAGTCCCCAATTAATGAGTGGCTTTCAAGGTAACTCACAATTTTGTCTCTAATTATGCCCTCAAGTAGCTTACCTACAACCGAAGTTAGACTAATGGGCCTGTAATTACCTGGTACTTTTTGTCTCCTTTCTTAAAAATCGGTGTCACGTTAGCCTTTTTCCAATCTGAAGGGACAATGCCTTGTCGCAAGGACATATTGAATACGGTTGTGAGGGAGGAGAGTATTTCGCTATGTGTTTCTTTCAGCAGAGTTGGATATACTTTATCAGGTCCAGGACTTTTATTTGTTTTAAGTGATTTGAGGGCTTTAAGGACTTCATCTGGTTTTATTTCAAAGTTAGACAATTAATGCTCGGGATTTACATTATTACTTTTGTTGGTGGTGGTGGTAGGAGGACTGTTATTATTAAACACCGAGGAAATGTAATTATTTAATAGGTTTTCAACGTGTTGGCTGTCAGTCACTAGTGCACCGTCGCTGTTTGTTAAAGGTCAAATTCCACTTCTGATCGCCTTTCTTTTGTTTATGTAACTGAAGAAGGATTTATGATTATTTTTACAGTTGGCTGCAATATTTTCTTCATATCTACGCTTTGCCTGATGCACTAATCTTTTTACTCGTCGCCTGGCATCATTGTAAAGTCTAATGTTTTCGGGCGTGCTTTGGTCTTTCTTTAACCTGTAAGACAATTTTCTCTCCTTGACTGAGTGTGTAATTTCGCTATTAAACCACGGTGGACTTTATTAGTGTTAATTGCTTCGCACAAGGGGACAAATGTGTCCTGCTGAGTGAGTAAGTGATTTTAAAGTTTAGCCAGGCGTCCTCTGCATTGCCGTCATCTGATAGTTGCATATCTATTAGTTTTCGTCGGATTTCTACGAAGTTGGCTCTTTTGAAATTGGGCACCTTAACTTTATTTTCAGTCACCGATGTTTGAGCTCTAATGTCAACGCGCACTAGTTTATGGTCGCAGGAACCGAGGTGTTCTCCTACCGTGACATTACTGACTAGGTTATCTTGGGTCGCTATAACAAGGTCAAGTACGTTATTTTGTCGAGTTGGTTCAGAAACCATTTGGCTTAGATAATTTTCCTCTAGAAATTCGATCATTCTATGGGACTGTATGGTAATTGTTTGGGGTTTTGTTAGGTTAGGTTAGGTTAGGTTAGGTTGAGAATGGGGGTAGGGGTGTGTGTGAGAGAGAGGCACTGAGTCAAGATGTATGGTAATTGTTTGGGGTTTTGTTAGGTTAGGTTAGGTTAGGT
Source organism: Eriocheir sinensis (assembly GCF_024679095.1). Lineage (NCBI taxonomy): Eukaryota > Metazoa > Arthropoda > Malacostraca > Decapoda > Varunidae > Eriocheir > Eriocheir sinensis. The sequence continues at coordinate 5,201,975 of NC_066569.1, read as the reverse complement.
TAGGTTGAGAATGGGGGGAGGGGTGTGTGTGAGAGAGAGGCATTGAGTCAAGATGTATGGTAATTGTTTGGGGTTTTGTTAGATCAGGTTAGGTTAGGTTAGGTTGAGAATGGGGGGAGGGGTGTGTGTGAGAGAGAGGCACTGAGTCAAGATGTATGGTAACTCTTTGGGGTTTTGTTAGATCAGGTTAGGTTAGGTTAGGTTGAGAATGGGGGGAGGGGTGTGTGTGAGAGAGAGGCATTGAGTCAAGATGTATGGTAATTGTTTGGGGTTTTGTTAGGTTAGGTTAGGTTGAGAATGGGGGGAGGGGTGTGTGAGAGAGGCATTGAGTCAAGATGTATTGTTTTTGTTTGTGGTTTTGTTAGGTTAGGTTAGGTTAGGTTAGGTTGAGAATGGGGGTAGGGGCGTGTGTGTGAGAGAGGCATTGAGTCAAGATGTATGGTAATTGTTTGGGGTTTTGTTAGGTTAGGTTAGGTTAGGTTAGGTTAGGTTGAGAATGAGGGGAGGGGTTTATGTGAGAGAGAGGCACTGAGTCAAGATGTATGGTAATTGTTTGGGGTTTTGTTAGGTTAGGTTAGGTTAGGTTGAGAATGGGGGGAAGGGTGTGAGAGAGAGGCACTGAGTCAAGATGTATGGTAATTGTTTGGGGTTTTGTTAGGTTAGGTTAGGTTGAGAATGGGGGGGGGGTTTTGTTCTAGAGAGAGGCATTGAGTCAAGATGTATGGTAATTGTTTGGGGTTTTGTTAGTTTAGGTTAGGTTAGGTTAGGTTGAGAATGGGGGGAGGGGTGTGTGAGAGAGAGGCATTGAGTCAAGATGTATGGTAATTGTTTGGGGTTTTGTTAGGTTAGGTTAGGTTAGGTTAGGTTAGGTTAGGTTAGGTTGAGAATGGGGGGAGGGGTGTGTGTGAGAGAGAGGCATTGAGTCAAGATGTATGGTAATTGTTTGGGGTTTTGTTAGATTAGGTTAGGTTGAGAATGGGGGGAGGGGTTTGTGTGAGAGAGAGGCATTGAGTCAAGATGTATGGTAATTGTTTGGGGTTTTGTTAGGTTAGGTTAGGTTAGGTTAGGTTGAGAATGGGGGGAGGGGTGTGTGTGAGAGAGAGGCATTGAGTCAAGATGTATGGTAATTGTTTGGGGTTTTGTTAGGTTAGGTTAGGTTAGGTTAGGTTGAGAATGGGGGGAGGGGTGTGTGTGAGAGAGAGGCACTGAGTCAAGATGTATGGTAATTGTTTGGGGTTTTGTTAGGTTAGGTTAGGTTAGGTTTATGGAATTTTCAAACACATGACAGGCAGCAACATATGGTATAAATCAACAAAGAATGACCTCACTTTGTTGTATAGAAAGTCTCATTAGTAAGGAAGCATATATGAGTTTTTCTGAGTCGAGCGTATGGTAACTGTTCGGAGTTTTGTTAGGTTATTTTAAGTTTAGGCAGCAGCATATGGTATAAATCAACAAGGAATGACCTCACTTTGTTGTATAGAAAGTCTCATTAGCAAGGAAGTATATGTGAGTTTTAACTGTTCGGGGTTTTGTTAAGTTAGGTTGAGTTCATGGAATTTTCAAACACATGATAGCCAGCAACATATGGTATAAATCAACAAAGAATGACCTCACTTTGTTGTATAGAAAGTCTCATTAGCAAGAAAGCATATGTGAGTTTTAACTGTTCGGGGTTTTGTTAGGTTAGGTTGAGTTCATGGAATTTTCAAACACATGATAGGCAGCAACATATGGTATAAATCAACAAAGAATGACCTCACTTTGTTGTATAGAAAGTCTCATTAGCAAGAAAGCACAGTTGAGTTTTTCTGAGCCACATGGTAACTGTTTGGGGCTTTGTTAGGATAGATTAGGTTCAAGGATGGAGTGATTACCAGAGTTGTGTACATTTTCGAATATAAATACACACACACACACACACACACACACACACACATACACACACCTTGAGCAGGGACTTGAGGAGGATGTGCTGCAGTTTCACCTCCGCTTCCGGCCGCTGCGATCCACCGTCATCCACTCGATCGCTTCCTGGAACCTGTGTGGATGAGGGGGGGGTGCGGGGAAGAGGTGGGTGAGTGGAAGAAGAGGGGATTTAGTCCACATTAGTTGCTCTTTTTACTCCACTTCCTTTCTCTGTCTAATCTATTTTTTTTCTACCTCCTCCTCATCTACCTCTTTTTTTTTCTCTTAATCTCTATCTCTATCTCCTCCTCCTCTTTCTCTTTCTCTATCTTCATCTCTTCCTCTTACTTACATTCTCTCAATTTTCCTCTTTCTCTCCTCCTCCTCTTCCTCTTTATCACATTCTTCTCCTCCTCCTTCTCTATCTCGTTCTCCTCCACCTCCTCCTCCTCCTCATTCTCTTTCCTTTCTCTTCCTCCTCCTCCTCCACCTCTATCTCATTCTCCCTCCTCCTCCTCCTCCTTATTCTTTCCCTTTCTCTCTCCTCTTCCTCCTCCTCCACCTTCATACCCCCCCCTCATCCACCCTCACCCACCTTGTTCAGAATAAACACCATGGAGTCCACTTTCTGGTAATCCGGCAGGTGGTTGGCGTACTCTCCCAGCGCGTGGATGAGGGTTTCCTGGTACACCCGCTCCACCGACCCCTCCGATCCACTTGCTCCACCCACCACGGATGACCGGATGTGCTCGAGCAGGGAGTTGATGATGGTGATGAAAGAGGGGCCTGTGGGTGGAAGAGTGGATGAGAGGTGGAGTGAGTGGGTGGGGGAAGAGTGGATGAGAGGTGGAGTGACTGGGTGGGGGAAGAGTGGATGAGAGGTGGAATGGGTGGGGGGAACAGTGGATGAGTGGAAGGGGTGGTGGATGCTGGGGTGGTTATGTGGATGAATTTTGTGGGTGTTAAGTGGAGTATAAGTGGATTTTGTGGATTTTAAGTGGAGTATTGGTGGATTTTGTGGGTGTTAAGTGGTGTTAGTGGATTTTGTGGATTTTAAGTGGAGTACTGGTGGATTTTAAGTGGAGTATTAGTGGATTTTGTGGATTATAAGTGGAGTATTGGTGGATTTTGTGGGTGTTAAGTGGAGTATTAGTGGGTGGAAGGAGAGGTGGATGAGGGTGATGTTTTTCTGTGTGTGTGTGTGTGTGTAACTGTGGTGTGGATGAGGAAGAAGATGGTGGATGAGTGGATGATAGGTGGAGAGGTAGATCGGTGGATGAATGAGTGGAAAAAGAGAACAATTATTTTTTTTTTGCATTCCCTTCTTCACCCCAACTCTCTCTCTCTCTCTCTCTCTCTCTCTCACATTCTTCTACTTCCTTCCTTCTTTTCCCTCACTTCTTCTTTCCTTCCTTCCTTCCTTTCCCTCTCTCTCACATTCTACTTCCTTCCTTTCTTCCTTCTTTTCCCTCACTTCTTTTCTCCTTCCTTCCTTCCTTTCCCTCTCTCTCACATTCTACTTCCTTCCTTTCTTCCTTCTTTTCCTTCACTTCTCTCCTTCCTTCCTTCCTTCTTCTCTCTCTCCAATTCTCCCACTTTCTTCCTTCCTTCACACACACACACACACACACACACACACACACACACACACACACCCTAAACTACATACCCATCCTGTCACACCCTTCCAAACACCCCCTTTCCTTCACCCCATCACCCCAATCACACCCCCTTCCCTTCACCCCATCACCCCAATCACCCCGCTCACCTATGCACTCCCCGGCGGCGATGGGGATGACCTTGGAGAGGACGTCGGCGATTCCTGTCCTGATCTTCGCGGGTTCCTTGCTCTTCTCATTGATGTGCAGCATGATGAGCTCGATGATGTTGATGCTGTAGTTAGCCTGGGGGGGAGCAAAAGGGGGGGGGGGGGGGGGGTTAATTGGGGTGAGGGAAGGGGGGGGGTGTTATGGGGAGAGGAAGAGGAGGAGAGGGGGGTTTACATGATGGGGGGGAAATGGTTAATTGGGGTGAGGGAAGGGGAGTGTGTTGGGGAGAGGAAGACGAGGGGAGAGGGGGAGAAGAAGAGGGGATTTGAGGGGGGATAAGATGAAAGAAGAGTATAGAAGTAACAGAAGGGAGGTAGATGAAGATAGGTAGATAGGAGAGATAGGTAGGTAGAAAAAACAGGTAGATAGGGAGGTAGAAGAAAGGGAGGAATTAGAAGATGGGTAGATAGATAGAGGAAAGGATAGGAGAGAAAAAGAAGGGAAGTAAAGAGAATGTGTGGATAAATGAGGGATACACACACACACACACACACACACACACACACTCACCTGTATAGAGTACATTAATATCTTGAACACCTGCACAGCAAAGGTATTCTTCACCCATAGGCCTTCATGGTCCAGGTGCCTGTGTGGAAGAGGAGGAGGAGGAGGAGGAGGAGGAGGGGGAAGAGGAGGAGGAGGAGGAGGAGGATGAGTTAACTGGTATTACATCAACAGAGCTAAAAAAAAATCACAGTAAATTATCAAGATCATTATTGGAACACAGGTAAGCTAACTACCCCCCTGACCCCCACCTTCCCCCCTCTTCCCCAACCCCCCCTTAGCCCAATATAACCCCTAACCCCTCCCCCTTCCTCTCCTCATCCCCTCCTTCCCCTACCTCAGTCCCTCAACCCCCTCCTTCCCCTCTCTTCACACCCCAGTTCTATAGCCCCTCTTTTCCAATCCCCAACCCCCAATCCTTCTCCCCTACCATAGCCCTACAACCCCTTCTCCCCATCTCAACCCTGCTCTTCATTTAACCCATCCTCCTCCTCACCCCATTATTTTCCCTATTCACAACCCCTCCCCTCTTCTGTAACTTTCCTCCCCCTTCCTCAATCCTCAACCTAGCAAACCCCTCCTCTCTCTTCTCCCCTATCCTCAACCTCCCTTCCCCACCTCAACCCACTAAACCCCTCCTCTCTCTTAACCCCACCTCATCTTTCTCCCCTATCCTCAACCTCAACCCACTAAACCCCTCCTCTCTCTTAACCCTACCTCATCTTTCTCCCCTATCCTCAACCTCCCTTCCTCCCTCCCCTCCCCCTCCATGCTTACGTCAGCAGCGGCTTCACTACGTTGTCAATCTTGCCGTAGGTTGCCCGGGACACCAGCTCCCGCAGGCACATCTCAGCCAGCTCGTGCGGCTCCTTCTCGCCCTCCTGGTGGTGGTGGTGCTGGGGCGGCTGCGGGGGCTCATCCAGCGGGGGCTTCTGGGGGTGGTGTTGGTTGTCAGGGGTGTCGCTGGTGGGCTTAGTTTCCTGGGGGGTAGCGGGGAGTTAGTGGGGGTTAAGGATGTTGAATATTGAGCTCTACTTTAGTTTTTTTTTATATTTAAGGTCTCTTATGTTATACAATGGTTTGTTGTATGATGTTTTGGTGTTAGAGTTGTTATTGTTTTATATTTCTTTACAGTGAAGGTCTTCCCTGACCTACAATGATTCTCAGACATCCTGTGGCTCACAGCCCAGGCCTGGCAAGGCTTTCATGGAGGGGGTTGTGTTTGGTGTTGTCATGGGGTATTGTATGAGCCTGGTGATACATTAACAAGTTTTCTGCACCATGGACTTGGAAAAAAAAAAAAAGGCTATAGCTGTAAAACTACAAAGAAAATTGGTGAGCACTGCTGAGCAATGCTCTCACAAGCTCTCCATGCTCTTCCAGGGCTGTAAGTTTTTTGGGGGGCTACAGCCCCTCTAATGTTTTCTAAATAGGCCTCAAAATGCCCCTAAAAGTGTTTAATTTAAAAAAAACTTCTCCCAGTTGCACTCCCCCCCTCATGAACCTATGGTGCCCTTTAGTCCCCCCTAAAACATCTGCCCAAATTACAGGCCTGTCCCTCACCTGTGTGTAGAGGTCGCAGTGCTGCATGTTGTAGAGCAGGGACGGCACGATCTTCTCCATGTGTGTGGGCAGCCAGATGTTCTCCCCCAGGTTGTCCAGGTCAGTCTTGCGCACCACACCCTGAGGAGGAAGATCACCTGTACTCCCTTCATCCCTCCCATGCAGCCAAAGAGAGATTTTAGGGCCCTTCCACACCCATCAAGGCACTACAAATGAAGAGAACTCCTTACCTGCAGCCCCTTTATCCCGGCGATCCTGAGCAGCTTGCGTGTGGCGTCGTCGTCCTCGTTGGAGTAGCACATGCTGGAGAACTTGCTGACCAGGAAGTCGTAGCGCCGGTGGTAGGAGGGAGTGTCCTCGCGGATGTTGGCGAACTTCTCAAACTGTGGCGGAGAGGGACGAGAGGGGTTATTCTTGTCATGTAATGTTGTGACCGCGAACCTGAGGAAACACATATTTGGTAAGTCTTCGGTAGGAGTTGTGGGTATTTGCAGGAGGTGGAGGTGGTGATGGGTGATGAGATAGGGTGATGGAAGGGGAGGGTAAATGGAGGGAGGGAGGAAAGGGAGAAAATGAGGGATAGGAAAGAGAGCATCGTGTGAAAAGGGAGGAAAAGATTAGAAAAGATAAGTGAGAGGAAGAGAGTGAATGGAGGAAAAGAAGAGGAGAGAGAGAGAGAGAGAGAGAGAGAGAGAGAGAGAGAGAGAGAGAGAGAGAGAGAGAGAGAGAGAGAGAGAGAGAGAGAGAGAGAGAGAGAGAGAGAGAGAGAGAGAGAGAGAGAGAGAGAGAGAGAGAGAGAGAGAGAGAGAGAGAGAATTGTGGAATGGAAGAAAGGTGGAAAATGACAAGAGAGAGGAAAAAAGTGAATGGAAGGAAGGAAAGAAGGTAGAAAGAAAGAAAGGAAGAAGGAAGGAAGAAAGAAAGAAAGAAAGGAAGAAATGAAGGAAGGAAGGGAGGGAGAGAAAAGCAAAAAACTACTGAATTCACACACACACACACACACACACACACACACACAACAACCCCCCCCTGCCCCCCACCACACACACACACCCCTCTACCCCCTCCCACACACACACACACACACACACACACACATACCCCTCTACCCCCCACCCTCACACATACCCCTCTACCCCCTCCCACACACACACACACACACACACACACACATACCCCTCTACCCCCCACCCTCACACATACCCCTCTACCCCCTCCCACACACACACACACACACACACGCACACACACTTACAGACTGGATGGCCCGTAGCTGCAGGGCCGGCTCGGTGGACTCCAGGAGCTTCTGAACCATTTGCAGGAAGGACTCCACGAAGAGGTTGAGGTTGTTGGCGTGGCAGGAGACCAACAGCTGATCCAAGGCGTCCATGGAGATGATGACGTAACCTGAGGGGGAGGGGGAGGGGGGGGGGGGTTATTGGGGTGGTGGTGGTGGTTCTCCCCTTTCCACCTCTCTCCCTCTCCTCTGCTTTTTCCTCCCCCTTTCCTTCAATCTTTTTTCTTTTCTCTCTCTTTCTTTTTTTCCTCTCCACCTCTTCCCTTTCTTTCTCCTGTTTTCGTTTACCCTTTTTTTCCTGTTTTTTTTTTCTGTGATTGTTTTTTTCTTCCTTTGCCGATGTTCTTTTTCTTTCTCTCTCTCTCTCTCTCTCTCTCTCTTTTTCTCTCCCTTTCTCTTGTTTCCTCTCCTTCCTTTCCATCATTGTTTCCCTTTTCCCTTCTTCCTCTTTTTTCTTTCTTTCATCTTTTTTTCCCTCTCTTCCTTTCCCTCATTCAATCTTCTTCCTTCTTCTCTCTCTCTCTCTCTCTCTCTCTCTCTCTCTCTCTCTCTCCTCTTTCTTCTCCCTTTCCACCTCTCTCCCTCTCTTTCCCTCCCTCACCTCTTCTCTCTCCCTCCCTTCCTCTCCTCTTCCTCCTCACTTTCCCTTTTCTCCTCCCTCCCTCCCTCCCACCTGTCTCTCACCTGCCCTTCACCTGTTAATTAGTTTACCTGGCATGTCAATATAAGGTGTTTCGTTACCTCAAACACACACACACACACACACACACACACACACACACACATACACACACATAATAACTATCTTTTTTTGTGTACATTTTCTCTTTCTTTCTCTCTTTTCTTTCTTTCTTTCTTCATTCTTCTCTCTCTCTCTCTCTCTCTCTCTCTCTCTCCCTTCTCCATCCTTCTATCTTTCCTATTTCCTTTTTATTCCTTCCTTCCCTTTCCCATCTTCATCCTTCCTTCCCTCCCTCTCTCTTCCTTCTATTCCTTCATTTCCTTCTTCTTCCTCCTTTCTTCATCTCTTCCACTTTCTATTCTTTTCCTTCACTTCTATCCTCCTTTCTTCATCTCTTCCACTTTCTATTCCTTTCTTTTCCTTCACTTCTATCCTTCCTTCCTTTCCTCCCTCCTTCCTTCTAACTTTCCACTCCTTTCCTTCCATTTCATTCATTCCTTCATATCTCTCTTTCCTTTCTTCCCTCCCTCCCCTTTCCTTCCATTTCATTCCTTCCTTCATATCTCTCCTTCCTTCCTTCCCTCCCTCTCCTTTCCTTCCATTTCATTCCTTCCTTCCCTCCCTCTCCTTTCCTTCCATTCCATTCCTTCTTTCACATTTCTCCTTCCTTCCTTCCATTCCATCCCTTCCTTCACATCTCAACCTCCCCCCCCCACAACCTACTCCCCCTCCCTCCCCTCCCTTTCTTCCCCTTCCTTCCCCTTCCACTCACCTGTCTTCCGCCTGTTGATGTCCCTGAAGAGTCTATAGGCCAGGTACTCTCCGATCCTGTCCAGCTTGTCGGGCGAGTTCATTGCATACCACATAAGTTTGTCCATATTGCTCTTGACTAGCCCATCCTGTGTGGTGGTGGTGGTGGTGGTGATAGGAAGGGGTATGTACAAAGTGGTGGTGATGGGTGGTGGTGATGGTGATGATAGTGGTGTACAGGGGAGAGGGATTTTGGTGGTAGTGGTGATGGTAGATGGGTGGTGATGGTGGTGATGGGTATGGGACAAGATGGTGATGTAGATAGTGAGGGTGTTGATGGTGTTGATGGGTGTTGTATGGGAGAGTGTTTTGGTGGTGATGGTGGTTAAGGAAGGGGTGATTAAGGGAAAGGGGAGGTGGAAAGGGGTGTGGGAGAGTGTAAGGAGGGGAAACAGAGGGAGAGAAGAGAGATAGGGAGGAAGAGGAGGGAGAGAAGATAGGGAGGAAGAGGAGGGAGAGATGAGAGGGGAAGAAAAGGGGAGGAATGGGGAAGGAGGAGAAGACAGAGGGAGAGAAGAGAGATAGGGAGGAAGAGGAGGGAGAGATGAGAGGGGAAGAAATGGGGAGATGATGAGTGGAAATGGGGAGGAATGGGGAAGGAGAAGAAGGGGAAACAGAGGGAGAGAAGAGAGATAGGGAGGAAGAGGAGGGAGATGAGAGAGGGGAAGAAAAGGGGAGATGATGAGTGGAAATGGGGAGAAATGGGGAAGGAGGAGGAGGAAGAAAAGAAGAGAGGATTAATAATTACACAAACAAACAAACAAACAAACAATGATAAAAAGAGTAACAATGAATACAACCACAAAAAAACAGCAAAAACAACAACAATCAGAGAGAGAGAGAGAGAGAGAGAGAGAGAGAGAGAGAGAGAGAGAGAGAGAGACACTCACATCTGGAATGGCCGGGAATATGTTGTCCACCAATCTCTTGTAGCGTGGACGAAAGGCCGAACAACAAGCGCAGCAACCTGTAACAGTGGTAGTAGTAGTAGTAGTAGTAGTAGTAGTGGTAGTAGTAGTAGTAGTAGTAGTAGTAGTGGTAGTAGTAGTGGTGGTGGTAGTAGGAAGGATCTTATGAATGGTTAGGTTAGGTTAGGTTAGGTTAAGTTAGTAATAGTAACAGTAGTAGTAACAGTAGTAGTAGTAGTAGTAGTAGTAGTAGTAGTAGTAACAGTAGTAGTAGTAGTAGTAGAAAAAAAAAGAAAAAAGGAAGGGAACGGAAGCATATATTCAAAAGTTATGTGTGTGTGTGTGTGTGTGTGTGTGTGTGTGTGACAATGGAAGAAAGGGAGGCAAGAAGCACCACAAAAGGAGAAGAGGGGGAGGAAGGAAGGCAAGGAAAAAAAAAAAGAACAAACACACACACACACACACACACACACACACACACACAATTACATAACACAATGGACTGAAAATCTTTAATAATAATAATAATAATAATAATAATAATAATAATAATAATAATAATAATAATAATAATAATAATAATGATAATAATAATAATAATAGCCAGCATGCAGAGAAATAGCCTTTAAAAATCACTTACCTCAATAATCATAAGAGAGAGAGAGAGAGAGAGAGAGAGAGAGAGAGAGAGAGAGAGAGAGAGAGAGAGAGAGAGAGAGAGAGAGAGAGAGAGAGAGAGAGTTTTATTTTATCGATCTTCTCCTCCTCCTCCTCTTCCTCCTCCTCCTCGGAAAATGATCATATAAAAAGATTCTTATATATCCACTCTCTTCCTCCTCCTCCTCCTCCTCCTCTCTCCACTTAGAAGTAAAGAAATTGAGGAGAAAGTGAGAGAGAGGAAGGAGGAAAGGAAGGAAGGAAGGAAGGAAGGAGAGGAGATGAGAGGAAAGAAGGAAAGGGGAGGAAGAGGAAAAGGAAAGAACTGAATGAAGGAATGAAGGAATAAAAGAGAGGAAGGAAGGAAGGAAGGAAGGAAGGAGGGGGAGAAAGGACAGGAGAGAAAAGAAGGAAAGGAGAGAAGGAAAAAGAAAAACTGAATGAAGGAAGGAATGAGAGGAAAGGAGAAAGGAAGGAAGGAGAGAAGAGGAAAAGGAAAAAAACTGAATGAAGGAAAGAGAAGAGAAGAAGGAAGGAAGGAAGGAAGGAAGGAGAGAGAGGAGAGGAAAGAAGGAGAGGAGGAAAAGGAATAAACTGAATGAAGGAAAGAAGGAAAGAGAGGAAGGAAGGAAGAAGAGAGAGGAGAGGAGGAAAAGGAAAAAGCTGAATGAAGGAAAGAGAAGAGGAAGGAAGGAAAGACAGAAGGATGGCAGGAAGGAAGGAAAGACGTAAGGAAGGAATGAAGGAAGGAAGGAGGGAGGGAGAGGAGAGGAGAGAAAGAGGAGGAGGATTTATCGGTTAAGAAGATAATTTTTCCCTCACATAAGACTTCCTCCTCCTCCTCCTCCTCTTCTTCCTCCTCCTCCTCCTCTTCTTCTTCTTCCTCCTCCTCCTCCTTATATTACGTCAGCTAAGAAACTACGGCTCTCTCTCTCTCTCTCCCTCTTCTCTACCTACTACTACTACTACTACTACTATCAACCTAATAATAATAATAATAATAATAATAATAATAATAATAATAATAATAATAAAAATAAATGGTATAAAGTTAACATGCAAAGTGAATTTAATGATCAATATAGACTTACTTAATCTAACACACACACACACACACACACACACACACACACACACTGAAAGAGATAAGAGAGATTAGCAGACAAACTTGGCACACACACACACACACACACACACACACACACACACTGAAAGAGATAAGAGAGATTAGCAGACAAACTTGGCACACACACACACACACACACACACACAAACACACTGAAAGAGATAAGAGAGATTAGCAGACAAACTTGGCACACACACACACACACACACACACACAGACTTACACGTGGCATCGGGGCACTTAACAGCCAGGGCCTCGACAGCATCAGACAGCCGCTCTCGATCCAGACAGCAGCTTAGAATTGAGGCCATGCTGTCTGTCTGTCTATCGGTGTGTCTGTCTGTTATCTATTACTTCTATTTTCGATTTACTGTCTATCTGTCTCTCTGTTTAAAATTTGTTCTCTCTCTCTTTCCTGTTTTGGTGAAGTTTGTTTGTTTGTGAGTGTGTGTGTGTGTGTGTGTGTGTGTGTGTGTGTGTGTGTGTTCGCTTCCTGTTGTATTTGTTCCCTTATCAGTGTGTATGTGTGTGTTTACCCCTCTCTCTCTCTCT
>NC_066569.1:5175136-5187636 GCF_024679095.1 Eriocheir sinensis | reverse complement strand
AGAAAGGAAAGTAAAGTAAAAGAAAACAGGGAAAAATAATACAGAAAAAGAGAAAAAAAACAAGAGGAAAAGAGAAGAAAATAAAGGAAAAAACAGAAAATTGAAAGAGAACAGAAAAATAGAAGACAAAGAAAAAAAGAAGAAAAACAAAACAAAAAAGAGAATTAACGAGAATAAAAGAGAAAATAGAAAGAGGAAAAAAATAGAAAAAAACATGAAAGAAAATAAAAAGCATGAAACAAGAAAAAAAATCAAAAAACAGGAAGAGGAAAAAAATAGAAAAAAACACGAAATTAGAAAAATAATGAAAGAAGAAAAAAAAGTCGAAAAAAATAAATAAAAAAGCAAAAATAAGAAAAAAAATCGAAAAAAAAAAGTCAGATTAAAACAACAACAACAACCCGCAACCAAACACTCACAAACACACGAACAAACAAACATAATTACTACGAATGACACTGGGGTGGGGGAGGGGGAGGGCGGAGAGGAGGTAGGTGATGATGTGGGGGAGGGGGAAGGGTATAGGGGGGGAGGTACGACCCCTTCTCCCCCCCTCTTCCACCACCCCTCTCTCCCCTCCCCGCACCCCAATTTTGGAGGTGAGGAGAGGTTGACTTGGCCCCCCCACCACCCCCTTCTCCTCCTCCTCCCCCATCTTCCTCCTCCCCCTCCTCCTCTTCTTCGCATCTTCCTCCTCTTGTTGTTGTTGTTGTTGTTGTTGTTGTTGTTGTTGTTGTGGTCTTTGGTGGTCTGAAGAAGAGTAAGAGTAGTGTGTGTGTGTGTGTGTGTGTGTGTGTGTGTGTGTGTGTACATCTCCAACATACAGCAATGCGTTTACATGGGTCTCTCTCTCACACACACACACAGACACACACACACACACACACACACACACACACACATTTGCATGCATACAGCTGCGTTGCCGTGGGTACAACAAGCAATATGTGTGCGTGTGTGTGTGTGTGTGTGTGTGTGTGTGTGTGTGTGTGTGTGCCTATCTACTTTTGCCGCAGTCTGGGTTTTTAATGGACACACACACACACACACACACACACACACACAACCACAGAACCACAACAATTAACACGAAATATACAATTCTTCACCGATAATAATAATAATAATAATAATAATAATAATAATAATAATAATAATAATAATAATAATAATAATAATAATAATGATAATATCCCTCCCTTCTCCCATTAATCTTCCCACACACAAGCACGAGGAGGAGGAGGAGGAGGAGGAGGAGGGAAGAATCAAGTGATGGGAAGCAAATAGGAAGAAGAAGAGGAGGAGGAGGAGGAGGAGGAGGAGGAGGAGGAGGAGGAGAAAGGGGAAGGGGAGGAAGAGGAAAAGGAAGGGGAGGAGAGAAGAGAGAGAGAGAGAGAGAGAGAGAGAGAGAGAGAGAGAGAGAACACAAGAGATCGAGAACGAGAACGAGAAAAAAACGAGAACGAGTAAGCGAGCTCTGCCACTTTAAGAAGGCGAGTCGATAAAGTAGGTCGGGGAGGAGGAGGAAGAGGAGGGGGGAAGAGGAAGAGGAGGAGGGGTAAGGGGTGAGGGGCGGGGGTAGCTGAAGGAGGCACCGACGTGACACACACCCTCACTCCACCGAGGCCGAAGCCACACTAAATGCCAGACCAGAGGGGAGACTTTAGCAAGGGGACATAAGCGACTGTGCTGTGTGAGAGAGAGAGAGAGAGAGAGAGAGAGAGAGAGAGAGAGAGAGAGAGAGAGAGAAGGAGGAGAACGAAGAGAAAGGAGAGAGAGAAATGGAGGGGAAAAGAGAGGATGAGAAAGAAAGGGGAAAAATGGGAAAGGAAAGGAGAGGAAAAAAGATGAAGGGAAAGGAAGGAAAAGAAAGAAAGGAAGAGAAGGAAGGAAAAAAAGGAAGAGAGAAGGAAGACATGAAAGGAAGGGAAAGAAAGGAAGGGAAAAGAGGGGAAAGTAAAGAAAAGAAAGAGGAAGGGAAAAGGGAAAGTAAGGGAAAGAAAGAAAGAGGAAGGGAAATGAAGGGAAATTTAGGAAAAGAAAGGAAGAGAAGGGAAGGGAAAATAAAGGTAGAGAAAGGAAGGGAAAAGAAGGGATGGGAAAGGAACAAAAAGAAAGGAAGAAAGAGGAATGGAATGGAAGGAAAGGAAACAAAGAGAGAGTAAGGGAAGGGAAGGAAAGAAAATAAAGATAGAGAGAGGAAGGGAAAAGAGAGAAAAACTATATAAAAAAATCAATATATGGAACTGGACTAAAAAAAAAGAAAACTGAAAAAAATGTCATAATATATATAAAAAAGATAAAAAGCAAAGTTATGTTCCCCCGCCTATTAAAGAAAGAAAAAAACAACAACAACAATACAGAATTACAAAAAAAGAAAAAAAAAAAAAGAAAAAAAAGAATTAAGGCATAAAAAAATTAAAAAAAGATTATATTTGTGATGGAAAAGTTAAGAAAAAATGTCATTCCTTAACAAATTAAATGAAAATATGATGAAAAGTTGAAATTTGTGAAGGAAAAGTTAGGAAAATAATTTCTTCAGATAGTAAATGAAAATATGATGAAAAGTTGAAATTTGTGAAGGAAAAGTTAGGAAAAAGTAATTCCTCCCAAAATTAAATGAAAATATGATGAAAAGTTGAAATATGTGAAGGAAAATTTAGGAAAAAAAGTAATTCCTTCAGACAGTAAATGAAAAAATTATGAAAAGTTGAAATTTGTGAAGGAAAAGTTAGGAAAAAGTCATTTTTAGATAGTAAATGAAAATATGATGAAAAGTTGAAATTTGTGAAGGAAAAGTTAAGAAAAGTCATTCCCTTAGATAGTAAATGAAAAAATTATGAAAAGTTGAAATTTGTGAAGGAAAAGTTAAGAAAAGTCATTCCCTTAGATAGTAAATGAAAATATGATGAAAAGTTGAAATTTGTGAAGGAAAAGCTAAGAAAAAAAGTTGTTCTCTCCAAAAATAAAAGAAAAAAAGGATAAAAAGAAAAAATCTGAAGGAAACTTAAGAAAAATATAATGTTCTCTTTCCCCCAAAAACAACAACAAATATAAACAAATAACTAAATAACTAAACACTAGATAAAAGAAAAAAACTAGAAACAACAACACAAATACAGTTCAAAAGAATATGTATTTATATTTATTTGGAAAAGGTTTGAAAATAAGTAAGGTTTATCCTGCACCCAGAATTGATGTTGAACTGGGCATAACAAATAAAAATGTCAGGAAAAAGCTAAAAAGATGATATATACATTTTTTTTTTACGTCGTGGCCTATTGCGCCGGTAGGCTTCTTCCCGGTGTATCCTGAATTCCTGATGGTCGGTCCAAGGCTTCTTCCTAGTGGGGCCTGATGGTCGGCCCAGCCCGTTCTGGTGCAGGCGAGTGTTTATAGTGGCGCCATCTTGCATTGGCTCATGCTGCCCTCCCGGAGCTCATCTTTAATCCTAGAATCTAGAGTCCGGGTTGATAGGTGGTCTTCTGGACTGCATGTGGGTAGTTTTAAGCCACTCGGAGGTGGCTGAAAAATCCTAGCTTGGTGGCACCGGTCGGGGATTGAACTTGCGTCCTCCCAAACGTGGGCCCGTCACGCTATCCATTCAGCCACCCCCTCCCCTTATCAGCCACTGCCTCCCCTTTGTTTGTTTGAGATGAAGTCATTCGAGTGATATCCCAAGACTACGAAGACACTTATTACCAAGGGCATTAATCCGCCTCTCCAAGTCCCCATCTAGTATCCATGTCTCAGAGCCATAGAGTAAGACAGGAAGCACAAGGATTTGAAGACCCAGATCATTGTCCAGCACAGATATCGCCAACGCCATATACTTGTGCTGAGTGAGTCCATACCACCGTGGGCCAGGCCAATTCGCCGTTGTTCTGCGCTACACCACCATCATTTTTTTCTTTATGTTGGACCTACAGAACCACAGCTGTTGGGGCGCCATTCCTGCTTGGCTCGTGCTGCCCCCTGGATTGATTGATTATTGGGGCTTTCCTTGTTTGGCGCCGCAATTGCGTGGTCATATGGCGCCGAACCTAATGAGCCAATTGCATTTCTAAACGATATAAAGCCCCTGAAGCTCCACTTGATCTTCTTTAGAGAGTTTCGCTAGAGACCGTGTTAATGGGTGGTCATCAGGACAGCATGTGGGTTATTTTTGGCAACTGGAGTGGGAGCGGTGAGCAGTGTTTTTTTTTCTTTCTCTGTACTCTGCAGTAAAAAAAAAAAAAAATAAATAAAAAAAAAAAATAAATAAAAAATAATAATAATAATAACAATAACTTGGCGATGAGTGCAAATTGTCAGCTTGTAATGGTGGGCGGGACACGAACCTGGGTCTCTGGGTCACCGCGGTCGCACACTGACCACCCAGCCACCGCCTCCCCTGATATGAACTCCGCCAGTCAGAATTTATGGAGCGCCGAGTAGCGGGCTTTTTTTTTTTTTTGCACTATTTTTGTTGCCCTTGAGCCGTCTCCTTTGTTGTGGGGAAAAAAAAAAAAAAAAAAAATGCAAGATATCGTTCCACCCCCAAAAACTGACCTCTCTTTGGGGTGTTCATCTCTACTTTTTTTTTTATAAGAGCAACACTAGTGAGCTTTTTTGTTTTTACTTACTGTTGCCCTTGAGCTGTTTCCTTTCCTATAAAATAATGTGCAAACAGGAAATTATAATCCCCAAAATAAGTCCCAATTCTTGTAGGCAACAAATTATATCGAAGAAAAAAATATAAAAAATGGTTGTCCGAGATCTACTAATCATGGTATCATAAAAAAACTCTACAGATTAACCTGGTAGCAGCGACGGGCCAAATTTGTCGCTTTTTTTTATCATGTAGCAGCGACGGGCCAAATTTGTCGCTTTTTTTTATCATGTAGCAGTGACGGGCCAAATTTGTGGCTTTTTTTTACCATGTAGCAGTGACGGGCCAAATTTGTGGCTTTTTTTTACCATGTAGCAGTGACGGGCCAAATTTGTGGCTTTTTTTTTTTACCATGTAGCAGTGACGGGCCAAATTTGTGTTTTTTTTTACCATGTAGCAGTGACGGGCCAAATTTGTGGCTTTTTTTTACCATGTAGCAGTGATGGGCCAAATTTGTGGCTTTTTTTTATAATGTAGCAGTGACGGGCCAAATTTGTGTTTTTTTTACCATGTAGCAGTGATGGGTCAAATTTGTGGCTTTTTTTTACCATGTAGCAGTGACGGGTCAAATTTGTGGCTTTTTTTTACCATGTAGCAGTGATGGGCCAAATTTGTGGCTTTTTTTTACCATGTAGCAGTGATGGGCCAAATTTGTGGCTTTTTTTTACCATGTAGCAGTGATGGGCCAAATTTGTGGCTTTTTTTTACCATGTAGCAGTGATGGGTCAAATTTGTGTTTTTTTTTTTTACCATGTAGCAGTGATGGGTCAAATTTGTGTTTTTTTTTTTACCATGTAGCAGCGACGGGCCAAATTATGTGGCTTTTTTTTACCATGTAGCAGTGACGGGCCAAATTTTTGCCATGATATAAACCCCCCAAAAATAGATGATGCATAAACTGATCACAAATGCATTGATATATATTATGAAATGGTTTGCGTGAGTGATGATTTTTTCTCATTATTCTCACTTGGAGGGAACATTAAGAAACATGATCCCCGCAGCTACCGGGTTAAGACTCCACTATAGATTGTCAACTTATCATGGTGACTATAATTTGCCGTCAAGTCTCAGCTCAGGATGTGCATAGACAGTTGAGTGACGCCATGGAGGTATGAAGGGTGGAGGAGGCATGGCCCGCTAATCCTAGGCAGTGAGGTGAAGCCGCTGAACTGCATCCGTGTGCCTCCACTATGGCGGATTATTACACAGGGGTTTGGAGTCGGTGGAGTTGGCTACTTTTGGCCGGAGTCGCAGTCGGGGTCGGAGTCGGTAAATATACCCTTGACTCGAACTCCTAAGCATAGTCATTTATCGTGTAATATACTCGTGAATTTTTTTTTCTTTTACATTATCTAGATGCTGTCCATATAGAGTACACGTAATTAGGATGTAAATACGTGTAAAAAAATGTCCTCGAGAGAGTCTACCGGCACTTCAGGCAGCATCTAAAAACAATAGGAAAAAAAATTGCAATAGAGGGGAGGAGCATAGGGGCCGGAGTCGGAAAATTTCAACTACGACTCCACACCCCTGAGCGGATACCCGGATGAGAGCTCACGGCCAGCACCTTAGTTACTGTCTTTAGGCCATGACTTCCATTATGATTGTGTTGTTTTTATTACTGTATACTTACTGATGTGCTAGATATATTTTGTAAACGATAATACCTTGGTTTTGCCCGAGTGTTTTGGTTGACGCGCCCAAAAAAAATCATTAAAGATGCCTTGGTGTATGAGTGGTGACTTGGTGTATGTAGGCTGTGAATCGTGCATGGGGTCGTGCTTGGAGGGTCACACGGGCTTGTCGTCACAGGGTGGGTGAAGCGATGCACCCCCTGGCGTATGCTCTGATTGACTGATTGATTTTTCCTGGAGTTGTTATTTCCATCCTTCCTTCCTCTCTTTGTAATCTTTCCTCCTTCTTTAAATTTCCTTTACCTAGTTCCTTCCTTACTTGCATTACAGCATAACTCCAGAATCACACCCAACTCAGTCCCATAATGAACACCACCGATGAGCTAAAAGGTCTAGTCTCTTAGTCAGGAGGGTCGAGTTTGATCCCCGGCACTCACTGGTGTTCATTATGGGATATTTTCAATGTGTTAATACAGTTTCTCAGATACAACTCATTCTGGTGTAGTTTTTTGCTTCCATCCATCTCTTTCTTATCTTTTCCCCTCCATTCAATTTCTGTTACTTAATTCCTTCCTTCCCTTCTCTGTTCCTTCCTTCCATAACAGTATAATGAGAGATCAGAGAAAGAAAGGGGTGGAGGAAGAGAAAGCCAGAGAGGGGGAAGAAAGGGCCGTGAAAAAGATAAAATAAGGAGAAAGGAAAGAAAACAGAAAGACACAAATATGGAAATGACCCGCTTGGATAATTCTAAACGGGTGTGATTCTAGAGTTTTACCAAAATTCACCAAAGACAAAAAGAGAAGAGAATTAAAGACAGAGAGCAAGAGATGATAAAGACACAAGAATAGTCAGCCTTCCAAAGAGTATTATTGACAACTAGAAGAAAGAATAAAATAAATAAATAAATAAATAAATACGAACTTATCATACACAGACAAACACACACACACACACGTACACACAAACACATACACCCACACGTACACAAAAACACGTATACACACACACGTACACACAAAACACGTTCTCACACACGTACACACAAACACATACACCCACACGTACACACAAACATGTACACACAAACACGTACACACAAACACATACACCCACACGTACACAAAAACACGTACACACACACGTACACACAAACACGTACTCACACACGTACACACAAACACGTACACACAAACACATACACCCACACGTACACAAAAACACGTACACACAAACATGTACACACAAACACGTACACACACACGTACACAAAAACACGTACACACAAACACGTACACAAGGACAAGGACAAAGGTTCTGCACCGTTAAAAACCCCACCACGCCCACGCCCACCTTATTAGACCCCCATTTCCTCCTTATTTAAACGACGTACGCGCCGCTACGGACATCCCACGGACAGATATGACCTTAGGCTACCAGGGACATGCAGGAGAAGAGGATAGACTCACCCACAACCATGATTTTGGGTGAATTTCTCGGCGGTTAGGGTGGATCAGCTGGTCGTGTTGGCAGCCATGATTACTTGAGCTTGATGTCACAGGGCGAGTTTGATCTTGGTCTTGGTCGGGGATGCCACGTTATCGTACTCATCACACCGGATTTTCCCATTTCCAATGCATAATGATTGTAAAAAAGATTCTATAATTAACACTTTCAGCAATAACTAGAAATGGGTATCGTTAGTGTTATGGGTGCGACGGTTTTTAGTCTGAAATCGGGAAATATAAGAAGCTGAGTACGACAATCTGACAACGTTAGTCTTGATCTTGATGTCGCAGTAGCATGGGATCTCTCAGTTATATATTTTATTTATCCTATTTTTTAACGGTAAAGGAAGCAGCTCAAGGTCAAAAAAAGGAAACAATAATAAAAAAATCCCGCTAATCACTGCTCCTTTATTAAAAATGAGTTCATATATGCTGTCCTGTCGGCTACGCATTCATTTATTTACTATTCTCAATGGAAGGTGAATATCGACATCCAGTTTTTCAATACATTTTCTACAATACAAGTTTCATGTTTAGCGAATGTCCGAAGTTCCGTGACGTCACAGCGAACTAGGAGGCAACCCGATCATAGGTGTCTTGATACGCACTCCATAATTATGCGCTGCCCTGTCGGCTATCCATTCATTTATTTATTATTCACAATGCAAAGTGAATATCAACATCCAGTTCCTCAATACATTTTCCATAATACAAGTTTCACGCTTAGCGAATGTCCGAATCCCCGTGACGTCACACCAAACCACTGATGCCAGATTATCGTACTCAGAGCATGGTATTTACCGGATTTTGACGCCTAACTATTGCCAAAAAACATCGGGAATTAACTATTTTAACGATAAATATAAAGAAATCTCGTTATTGGGGCCCAGGGGACAGTTTTGGGGTCGGAAGTTGGTAAATATAAGAGGCTGAGTACAACAATCTGGCAACGTTGCATGATGACCGAACCAGTAGGAGGCAACCCGCGTGGGGGAGGAGTATTATGCAAGTGTTTATTTTCGTGTGTTTGCGTGTTTTTCAAGGGGCAAGGAGGGTCAGGGGGCGCCAAGATCCTGCCAGAACACAAGGGGCCGCCGCTCCCTTCCTAAAAGAGGCGTTAGGATGCGGAGGAGAGGCGGAAAATGGGTGAGTGGAGGAGAACGTGTGTTTGTTGATGTTTGTGGTGGTGTGGAGAGGCGTGGTAGTGTTGTTTTATTGACCTGT
The DNA here is from genome assembly GCF_024679095.1 of Eriocheir sinensis. Taxonomy (NCBI): domain Eukaryota; kingdom Metazoa; phylum Arthropoda; class Malacostraca; order Decapoda; family Varunidae; genus Eriocheir; species Eriocheir sinensis. The sequence goes on along the minus strand of NC_066569.1, from coordinate 5,178,619 downwards.
TTTACCTTTATTTACTGCTTCCTGGGGTTTGTTATTCCTTCGTGGTGAATCTTAAGGTGTTTGTGTGTTTGTTGACGTGTTTGTGTTGGTCTGAGGATGCGTGAGGTGTTTTAATTGACGTTTTAATTTCGATAACTGCTTCCTGGTGTTTGTTGTTCCTTCCTGGTGAGTCTTGGAGGTGTTTGTGTGTTTGTTGACGTGTTTGTGTTGGTCTGAGGATGCGTGAGGTGTTTTAATTGACGTGTTTTAATTTCGATAACTGCTTCTGGTGTTTGTTTTTCCTTCGTGGTGAATCTTAAAGGTGTTTGTGTGTTTGTTGACGTGTTTGTGTTGGTCTGAGGATGCGTGAGGTGTTTTAATTGACGTGTTTTAATTTTGATAACTTCTACCCGGTGTTTGTTAGTCTTCCTGGTGAGTCTTGGAGGTGTTTGTGTGTTTGTTGACGTGTTTGTGTTGGTCTGAAGCTGCGTGAGGTGTTTTAATTGACGTGTTTTAATTTCGATAACTGCTTCTGGTGTTTGTTTTTCCTTCCTGGTGAGTCTTGAAGGTGTTTGTGTGTTTGTTGACGTGTTTGTGTTGGTCTGAGGCGGCGTGAGGTGTTTTAATTGACGTGTTTTAATTTCGATAACTGCTTCTGGTGTTTGTTAGTCTTCCTGGTGAGTCTTGGAGGTGTTTGTGTGTTTGTTGACGTGTTTGTGTTGTTCTAGGGCGCACGTGGATCAACAAAAGCAAAAACACAAAAGGAAAAACAAAATTAAGGACCAGAATCAACCACAACATAACCTAACTCTTTACCCCAACCACACCTAAGTACACACACTAAAAGGGCTATTTCACTGGGCAAACTCTCCGTGGATCTTCAGTCAAACCACGATTTGCGCTGCGTGGTTCTCATTTGTTTCTTGTTATTGCTGATGATGCTGATGATGAGTGATACCGTCGCCCTTCAGTGAAATCTACCGTAGCTTTGGAAGATCGTGGAGCCGCCAGAAAATCACGGAAATATGAGAACCACGCCGGCGGAAATCGTGGAGAATTTGCCCAGTGTAATATCCCCTTTTAGTGTGTGTACTTAGGTGTGGTTGGAGTAAAGAGTTAGGTTATGTTGTGGTTGATTCTGGTCCTTAATTTTGTTTTTCCTTTTGTGTTTTTGGTTTTGTCGACCCACGTGCGCCCTAGAACAACACAAACACGTCAACAAACACACAAACACCTCCAAGACTCACCAGGAAGGAAAAACAAACACCGGGCAGCAGTAAACGAAGGTAAAAAAAAAGAAGAAAAAACACCAATTAAATCACCTCACGCCACCATATAGAACAACACAAACACGTCAACAAACACACAAACACCTCCAAGACTCACCAGGAAGGAATAACAAACACCGGGCAGCAGTAAACAAAGGTAAAACACGTCAATGAAAACACCTCACGCCCCCCAACACAAACACGTCATGGTATAGAAGAAACACTTGCCTCCCTTTACCTTGTGCTCGGCCGCCCACCACCGAGCCAGGGTTGAACCGAACATAACCTCGCAATTACCGAACTTATTCAGTAAATCCTCGCACATACCGGAAAGGCAAAAAAAGTTCGTTAAATTCGCTATATCGACGTCCATAACAGCGAGGGTTTACTGTATTGGGATTTGGATAACGTCTGTAGTTTTTATATAAGTTAAGATATGGCGTCTTAAGTAAGTTTCTCCTTGTCTTCCCATATTCTTCCTTCCTTCTTTTCTTTATTGTTTTCTTTTTACCATCCTTCCTTACTTTCTTCCTTCATTTCTTCCTTTCTTCCTTCATTTCTTCCTTCCTTCTATTCTTCCCTTCTATCGTCCTTCCTTCCTTCCTTTCTTTCGTCCTTCCTTCCTTCCTTTCTTCCTTCCTTCCTTCCTTCCTTCCTTCGATCCTTCCTTCCTTCCTTCCTTCCCTTCTTTCGTCCTCTCTTCCTTCCTTCCTTCCTTCCTTCCTTCCTTCCCTTCTTTCATCCTTCCTTCCTTCCTTTTTTAACCCCTCCCCACCACCCCCTACCACCACCACCACCACCACAACAACAACAACAACAACAACAACAACGACAGTAACCCAAATTTTTCACCTGTCCACTCTCCTCCGTTCACCTGACGCACCAATTAACGCCACAAAGGTGCATATTAGGCAGGTAGAGAGAGAGAGAGAGAGAGAGAGAGGGGGGAAGGTGATTCTCCTCTGTACATACCTTGGCGTTGTCATGGTAACCCCTCTCTCTCTCTCTCTCTCTCTCTCTCTCTCTCTCTTGCCAAACCTACTCTCCTCCTTTCCGTCACCTCCTCCTCCTCCTTCACCCCCTTCCTTCCTTCCTTCCTTCCTTCTTCCCCTCCTTCCCTCCTCCTCCTTCTCCTCCTCCTCCTCCTCCTCCTCTCATACCTCTTACCTCCTTCCATTTCTTTCTTCCTCTCCAAAACCCACCTTTCCATCACTCTTCCTCCTCTCCTCCTCCTCCTCCTCCTCCTCCTCCTCCTCCTCCTCCCTCCTCCTTTCACTCCGGTTTGGAAGTATTTTTCAAACTATTTTTTCCTCCTTCATAATTTAAAACTATTTTGAGTCAACACGACAAGAGAGAACTGGTCTACATGTGTGTGTGTGTGTGTGTGTGTGTGTGTGTGTGTGTTTGACAGAGAAGGGAAAAAAAAGTAAAGATATGTATACGATTAAACTTTGGGAAAAAATAATAATGGAGACTTTCTTCAGGGGCTAAATTCCTTACCTAAATATAGTAATAAAAATAATAATAATAATAGTAAAAAAAATATTGTCAGTTTTGATTTAGTCTACGCTTCTTTATTGCCATTTTCTTTGGTGACGGAAAATATGGTAAACTTAGGTAGATTTTTATTTATATATATTATTATTATTGTATCATTCTTGCTTGTTTTTGTTGTTCTGTGTTCTTCTCTCTCTCTCTCTCTCTCTCTCTCTCTCTCTCTCTCTCTCTCTCTCTCTCTCTCTCTCTCTCTCTCTCTCTCTCTCTCAGAGAGAGAGAGAGAGAGAGAGATCTCTCTAGAGAGAGAGAGAGAGAGAGAGAGAAAGAGGAGAGAGAGACCATGAGAGAGAGAGAGAGATTATATAGGACATATAGGAGAGAGGGAAGGGGAAGGGGGGGGAGGAGGAAGAAGGAAGACGGGAGAAGAAAGGAGCTCAAACTGACATTTTTTACCGATAGGATGAACAACGCATACGGCCACGCGATCAATGGAGGCGACAGGATGAACGACGACTTTTCCCCCGCCAGGATAAACAACGTCAATGGGTCACACGATAATGGAGCTCTAGGATGAACGACGACTTTTCCCCCGCCAGGATAAACAACGTCAATGGGTCACACGATAATGGAGCTCTAGGATGAACGACGACTTTCCGATAATTGGTCACACGATAATGGGGGTGACAGGATGAACGACGACTTTTCCCCCGCCAGGATAAACAACGTCAATTGGTCACAC
>NC_066569.1:5155136-5170136 GCF_024679095.1 Eriocheir sinensis | reverse complement strand
TCTCTCTCTCTCTCTCTCTCTCTCTCTCTCTCAAGTCGATCATCCCCTAGTTATTTATTTTACTAACCCAAACTAACCAAAGAACTAAAAATGACTGTCGACCAATTACGAAGAACGACGTAGTACAGAAATAGAGAAAGAGAAAACAAAAAAAAGAGAGAGTGAGAATTAAAAAAAGATAGAAAGAAAACGGGAAATGAGGGATATGGGATTTTAACCTTTTCAAATCGAGTTATCCGTCACTGCAATATCCTTCCTGCAAATGTTGTTAGTGGTAAAGCGATCAACTCCTTTATGAATGGATTAAGGAATGGATGTTAACTCTCTATATAAATGGATGTATGGATGGATTTCAACTTTCCCAAACCGAGTCATCCGTCACTGCAACATCCTTCCTGCAAATGTTGTTAGTGGTAAAGCGATCAACTCCCTTATGAATGGATTAAGGAATGGATGTTAACTCTATGATTTCAACTTTCCATACCGAGTTACCACTGCAACATCCTTCCTGCAAATGTTGTTAGTGCGGAAGCCTTCAACTAATTTATGAATGGATTGATGAATGGATGTTAACCCTCTCTGTGAATGGATTTATGGATGGATTTCAACTTTTCCATATCGAGTTACCCGCCACTGCAACATCCTTCCTGCAAATGTTGTTAGTGCGGAAGCGGTCAACTAATTTATGAATGGATTGATGAATGGATGTTAACTCTCTATATAAATGGATGTATGGATGGATTTCAACTTTCCCATATCGAGTTACCCGCCACTGCAACATCCTTCCTGCAAATGTTGTTAGTGGTAAAGCGATCAACTCCTTTATGAATGGATTTATGAATGGATGTTAACTCTCTATATAAATGGATGTATGGATGGATTTCAACTTTCCCAAACCGAGTCATCCGTCACTGCAACATCCTTCTTGCAAATGTTGTTAGTGCGGAAGCGGTCAACTAATTTATGAATGGATTGATGAATGGATGTTAACTCTATATAAATGGATGTATGGATGGATTTCAACTTTCCCATATCGAGTTACCCGCCACTGCAACATCCTTCCTGCAAATGTTGTTAGTGCGGAAGCGGTCAACTAATTTATGAATGGATTGATGAATGGATGTTAACTCTCTATATAAATGGATGTATGGATGTATTTCAACTTTCCCTTATCGAGTTACCCGCCACTGCAACATCCTTCCTGCAAATGTTGTTAGTGCAAAAGCGATGAAGTCCTTAAAAAATTGTATTGCTTGTTATTTCGTTGCGTTAGGAGTGAATTAAAATGCTTCCTTGCGTGCGTATAGTGAGTGTTTATAATTATTTTTGTATGTTAAAGTTCCTGATGAATATATTAAATCACTAAAGCAGGTAGAGGTCTTATAAATCAACATTCTGTCTGTCTATCTATCTATCTGTTTATCATGTTTTTTCTCGTTTTTTTCTGTCAATCTTTTTCTTTTTTTGTCTTTTTTCCCTTATCTTTTTGCTTTCTTTCCCTTTCTTTCTTTTTTCTTTCTATCTTTTTGCTTTCTTTTCCTTTCTTTCTTTTTTCCTTTCTATCTTCTTGCTTTCTTTTCCTTTCTTTTTTCCTTTCTATTTTTTGCTTTCTTTTCCTTCCTTTCTCTCTTTCTTTCTTTCTTTTCTCTCTCATGCTCCTTCTCTTTAATCCATCCTTCTTCCTGCCTTCCTCTCCTTCCCTCTTTTCCTTCCAGCCTCCTCCTCCTCCTCCTCCTCCTCCTCCTCTTCCTCCTTTTCCGCTTCCTCTTAGTAACCGCGGAAAGACCTCTCCACCGGCAGACGATTTTTTTTTTTTTAATTGCTAAGATAATATTGAAAGAGGAGGAGGAGGAGGAGGAGGAGGAGGAGGAGGAGTAAGACAAAGATGAGCCACAGAAATGGGTTAATATATTTTTGAGAATCTACTACTATTACTACTACTACTACTACTACTACTACTACTACTACTACTACTACTACTACTTTTAATATAATAAGAAATTTAAAAAGTCTTCGGATCCTGATTATCACATTTCACTTACTACTACTACTACTACTACTACTACTACTACTACTACTACGACTAAATGAAACAAACAATAAAAATATGAATTTAAATGTTAGTTGAATATTTGGTTACCACAAAAGAGAGAGAGAGAGAGAGTACTTACCTTACTTAACGACTTTAATTAAATATACATATTCTCTCTCTCTCTCTCTCTCTCTCTCTCTCTCTCTCTCTCCTTCTTCCTGTCTTTCTCTTCCTTCCTTCCTTCCTTCCTTCCTTCCTTCCTTCCTTCCTTCCTTCCTTCCTTCCTTCCTTCCTTCCTTCCTTCCTCTCCTTCTGTATAGCAAGTGTGGGATAGCTCGTTTCTCCCCCACCATTAAAGTCAAGCCATAGGGTCGAGACTCCCCCGCTCACCCTTCTGATTATCACCCTTATTTCCTCTTCCTCTTATACTCTTGAATTAATGAAAAGAGTAAAGAGGGGAGGAAAAGGGGAGGGAAGGATATTTCGCTGGTCTTTCCTCCTCTTCCTCCTCCTCGTCCTCCTCCTCCTCCTCCTCTTTTCATTTCCTTCTCCACTCTTTTTTTTTCTTTTTTTTTTCTCCTCCTTTTTCTTTCTCTGTTTTCTTATCTTTCTGTATTTCTTTTTTTTTTGTTGGTTGTCTTCTTCCTTCTCTTTCTCTCTCTCCATTTCTTCCCTTTCTCTTCACTTCCTTTCTTCTTCTTCCTTCTTCTTCTTCCTCTTCTTTGTCTTCCTCTTTCTCGTATTTTTTTGTTTTTTTTGTTTTGTTTTTCTTCTTGTTCTTGTTTTTTTCTTTTTTTCTTCTTTTTCTTCGTCTTTTTTTTTTCTTCTTCTTCTTCTTCATGTTCTACTACTACTATTACTACTACTACTACTACTACTATTACCACTACTACCACCACCACCACCACCACTAATACGCAACAAAAAAAAATCACTTAATTCTCACATAAATAAAATAAAAAATAACAAAACAAAAACTCGAATCCCAGTTACAAAAAAGAGTAAAAAAAAGAAGAAAAGAAAATGTTAGTAATGTTCGCGGCCTCAAATTTTCACTTCCTTTTCCCTCGTCGCTCCGGGAAAGGATTTTAGAAGGACCTTTTCATTTTAGCATAAGGACTTTTTTTTCAGGGAGGAGTTTTTTCTCGGGCTAAAATTTTCGTGTCGGTCTTAACAGCTTTTGGCAAATTATTTCGCGGCCAGAAAAGAAGCGACAACGAGAGAGAGAGAGAGAGAGAGAGAGAGAGAGAGAGAGAGAGAGAGAGAGAGAGAGAGAGAGAGAGAGAGAGAGGAGAAATTAATATGGTAGGATAGAAAGAGGTGCATAATTAGATAGATTGATAGATAGATAGGTAGATAGATAGACAGGCAGATAGATAGAGATGAAGAAAGAGTTATAGATAGAGAGATAGATAGATTGATAAATAGATGGATGGAAGAAGATAGGAAGAAAGAAGTAAGGAAAGATAGCTATAGGTAGATAGAAAGATAGATATTGATAAAGATAAATGAAGAGAGAGAGAGAGAGAGAGAGAGAGAGAGAGACTGATAGATAGATAGATAGATAGACAGATAGATAGAGATAAAACGAATGAAAGAGATAGATAGAGAGATAGACAGATTGATAAGTAGATGAATAGAGAAAGATAGAGAGAAAGAAGGAGAGAGAGAGAGAGAGAGAGAGAGAGAGAGAGAGAGAGAGAGAGAGAGAGAGAGAGAGCATCACCCCCGACTTAATTAACCTAACCTAACGAAAATTAACCCTATTTTATCCCGCTGCCCTAATTACAGGCGATCTTATTTCTGCTAATCAAAGTTTACCTGTCCCGGCCACACCTGACTTTCCCTTTCCTTAATTGACCCTACCTGACCGGCCTTACCCACACTTAGTTTGACCTCCATCTGATCTTAACTTCTCAATCTTCGTAAAAGTAAAAAAAAAAAAGTATAAAAAGGAAGTAAAAATAGTATGTCTTCGTTTTACCTTTCCCATATCTTAATTGACCTTACCTGATAACCTTACCCATACCTAGTCTTACCTTTCCTGATATTTACCTTAACTTCACCTAATTTGTACTGCTTGATATTTTTACCTTAACTTAATCTGCCTTGCCTTTCCTTAATAATAATATGAATGATAGTCTGTCTGAATTTTACCTTTCCCATATCTTAATTGACCTTACCTGATGACCTTACCCATATCTAGTCTTACCTTTGCTGATATTTACCTCAATTGCTTTCATATAATCTCTTCTGCTTGATATTTTTACCTTAACTTAACCTGCCTTACCTTTCCTTAATAATAATATAAATAATAGTCTGTCTGAATTTTACCTTTCCCATATCTTAATTGACCTTACCTAATGACCTTTCCCATATCTAGTCTTACCTTTGCTGATATTTACCTTACTGTCACCTAATCTCTACTGCTTGATATTTTTACCTTAACTTAACCTTCCTTACCTTTCCTTAATAATAATATGAATAATAATCTGTCTTAATTTTACCTTTCCCATATCTTAATTGACCTTACCTGATGACCTTACCCAAATATTCTTACTTTAACTTAACCTGCCTTACCTTTCCTTAATAATAATATGAATAACAGTCTTTCTTAATTTTACCTTTCCCATATCTTAATTGACCTTACCTGATGACCTTACCCATATCTAGTCTTACCTTTGCTGATATTTACCTCAATTGCTTTCATATAATCTCTTCTAATCTGCCTTACCTTTCCTTAATAATAATATAAATAACAGTCTTTCTTAATTTTACCTTTCCCATATCTTAATTGACCTTACCTGATGACCTTACCCAACTATTTTTACCTTAACTTAACCTGCCTTACCTTTCCTTAATAATAATATGAATAACAGTCTTTCTTAATTTTACCTTTCCCATATCTTAATTGACCTTACCTGATGACCTTACCCATATCTAGTCTTACCTTTGCTGATATTTACCTTACCGTCACCTAATCTCTTCTGCTTGATATTTTTACCTTAACTTAACCTGACTTTCCTTTCCTTAATAATAATATGAATAACAGTCTTTCTTAATTTTACCTTTCCCATATCTTAATTGACCTTACCTGATGACCTTACCCATATCTAGTCTTACCTTTGCTGATATTTACCTTACTTTCACCTAATTTCTACTGGTAAATATTCTTACCTTAACTTAACCTGCCTTACCTTTCCTTACCTTATCTTACTTAATCACCCTTGCCCATACCGAATATAACTTTTACTTCCTTTTCGAATCTTACTTTTACTTATTTCACCTTTACCAATATAACTCTACCTCAGTTAACTTTTCCTAATCTCTTATCTCGTCAATATCTTACCTTTTCTATGTCAATCTTTTTCTTTTTTCTCGTCTTTTTTTTCCTTTCTATCTTTTTGCTTTCTTTCTTTTCCTTTCTTTCTTTCTTTCTTTCTATCCTTTTCTCTCTCATGCTCCTTCTCTTTAATCCATCCTTTTTCCTTAATCTACCTGTCCTTACCTTGCATTACCTTGATTCCACTTACCTAATCGGGCTTACCCACACCTAGTCTTACCTTGACTAATGTTTACCTGAGTTTCCGTCACCTGCTTTCAACTTCTCAACGGAAAAGATAAGATAAAAAAGATAAGCTACAAAGATAAAATAAATAAATAAAATAAAATAGTCTTTCTCTACTAATGCTTACCTGAGTTGCCATTACTTGCTTTCAACTTCTCAATGGAAAAGATAAGATAAAAAAAGATAAAATATAAAAATAAAATAAATAAATAAAATAAAATAGTGTTACCTTTACTAATGTTTACCTGAGTTGCCATTACTTGCTTTCAACTTCTCAATGGAAAAGATAAGATAAAAAAAGATAAACTATAATGACAAAATGAATAAATAAAATAAAATAAATAAAATAAAATAAAATAGTCTTACCTCTTCTAATGTTTACCTGAGTTTCCTTCACCTACTTTCAACTTCTCAACGGAAAAGATAAGATAAAAAAAGATAAACGATAAATAATAAAAAATAGAGATAAAAAACAAAAACTGGTAAACAAGATAAAGATTGAAAAGTGAAAAGAGACTGAGTCCATTCATTATATATAACCCAAGCTCACCTGGCTGCCTCCGAGCCAAACTAATTAAACATGAACGAACCCAACTTTACCTGTCGTCCATTTGAATTACCTGCCCGCCCTCACCTCACGAATTCTAATTAGTGTCTCGCATCGCCTCATCTCAAACTCCGCCCTTCGAATCCAGAAAACACACACACACTCACAACGTTGGATAAATATAGATTAAAAAAGATGTATTTGTTAATTGATTTACTAACAGAGTGGTGGATGAAGGGGTTGGTTGACTCTCTCTCTCTCTCTCTCTCTCTCTCTCTCTCTCTCTCTCTCTCTCTCTCTCTCTCTCTCTCTCTCTCTCTCTCTCTCTCTCTCTCTCTCTCTCTCTCTCTCGTTGTATCTTCTTTTCTGGCCGCGAAACAATTTGCCAGAAGCTGTTAAGGCCGACACGAAAATTTTAGCCCGAGAAAAAACTCCTTCCCTCCAAAAAAGTCCTTAGAAAAAAAAATCCTCCTAAAATCCTTTCCCGGAGCGACGAGGAGAGAGTGAAAATTTGTGGCCGCGAACATTAACATTCCTACTACTTTTTATCTTTCCTTTTTCTTCCTTTTTTTACCTCATTTTTACTTTTTTTTTATTTTTTACATTAGGGTTGTGTGGTGAAAGTATGAAAGAAAAGAAAAACAAAAAAAGGAAACAGGAAGAAAGAGAAGAAAAGAAAAGGGAATGGAAGAAAAACACACATAAAAAAAAAGAAAGAGGAAGAAGAGAGTAGGAAGCAGGGAATTATAAAGGAAACAAGGAAGGAAGGAAAGAACGAAAAGTTACAAAAAAAAAGAAACAGAAAAGAAAAAGGAAAAGAGAAGAAAAGGGAAAGGGAAGAAAAACACACACAAAAAAAGAAAGAGGAAGAAGAGAGAGAGAGTAGGAAGAAGGGAATTATAAAGGAAACAAGGAAGGAAGGAAAGAACGAAAAGAAATACAAAAAAAGACAGGAAAGAAAAAAAAGGAAGGAAAAGAAAAGGGAGAAGGAAGAAAAAAAAACTTACAGACTCCTTATGTTCTTATGTTCTTCTCATGTTCTTCATAAAATCTAACTTACGCTCAAACTCAGATAAAACAGTTAACAAAATCCACCAAAATGACGGCTTTTAATTTATTTTTTTGTTTACTTTTTTGGTTCCGTGAAAGCGTTAAATCTGTTACGAGAGTTATTTATGTTTGGAATTGAATCATCGATGTAAGTGATTCTTTTTACCTCAGTGCTTGTGTATTTGTGTGTGTGTGTGTGTGTGTGTGTGTGTGTGTGTGTGTGTGTGTGTGTGTGTGTGTGTGTGTGTGGTGATTAAGAGGGGAAAGGAAAAGAAAGGGAAAAAGGTAGAAGGAAAAAATAATATGAAAGGTTAAGAAAAGGAAGGAAAAGAAAGGGAAGGGGAAGAAGGAAAAAGAAAATGAAAGGTTAAGGAAAGGAAAGAAATAAATGAGAGGAAAGGAAAGGGAAAGGAAGACAAAGCAACAGAAGGCTGAAAAAATGAAGAAGTATTAAAGAAAGGAAGGAAATGAAAGAAAAGAAAGAGAGAAGGAAAAAAAAACTAGGAAAAAGAAAGTTAAGGAAAAGAAGGAAAATAAAGAAAAGAAGATAGAGAGAACGGAAGGAAAGCTCAGTAATGACAAGAATGAAAAAAACAAAAACAAAAAGCGGATAAGAAAGGAAAAAAAAGAAAGGAAGGAAAAAGAAGGGAATGGAAAGGAAAATAATGAAACAGAAGAGGAAGAAAGGAAAAAAGAAGGAAAATTATGAAAAGCAGAAAAGGAAGGAATATGAAAAGTGTGTGTGTGTGTGTGTGTGTGTGTGTGTGTGTGTGTGTGTGTGTGTGTGTGTGTGTGTGTGTGTGATTTATACGCTTTGAATATTTGGAAGGCAGCGGACTCGTGTTGACCGTTATGTATGCGGTCAGGGACGTCAGGGCGGCTGTTTGGACGTTGTTGTTGTTGTTGTTGTTGTTGTTGTTGTTGGTGGTGGTGGTGGTGGTGGTGGGGGCGATGGTGGTGATTTTTTTTCTTTCCTTCCTATTTCCATTTCTATATTTTTTTTCCTCCTCTTCCTTTCCTTTTTTTCTTTCATCTTTTGACGTTTTTTTCATACTCCTTTTTTTTCTTTTTTTTTCTTTCCGTCCTTTGTTTTCTTTGTTGGTGTTTCCTTCTTTCCCACTCCCATTTCTTTCTCTCCCTGTTTCTCTGTTTTTTTTCTTCTATTTTTCTTTCTTCTCCTTTTTCTTTCCTTTCCTGTTAATGTTGTTGTTGTTGTTGTTGTTGTTGTTGTTGTTGGTGATGGTGGTGGTGGTGGTGGTGGTTGTGGTAGTGGGGGGTGGCTACTTTAACTACTACTACTACTACTACTACTACTACTACTACTACTACTACTACTACTGTTACTATTTCTCAATTACTACGACTACTTCTATTTTTATTTTTTATTTTTTTATTGTTTTTGAATGTTCCGTTGTGGTTTATATAAAATTGAAAGGAAATGGAAAAGGAAATAAGAGAGAGAAAAAAGGTTATTGGTTGGTTTTCATTTTATTTTATACGTTAGCTGATTTTTTATTTATTTATTTATTTATTTATTTATTTATTTTATGTTATTATTATTCTGTCTATTTTCTACTATGATAATAACTACTACTTTTTCTTCTTTTTCTTCTTCATCTTCTTCTTTTTCTTCTTCTTCTTCTTCTTCTTCCTCTTCTTCTTCTTAATCTTCTTCTGCTACTACTACTACTACTACTACTACTACTACTACTACTACTACTACTTTTAATATACTAAGAAATGTCAAAAGTCTACGGATCCTGATTATCACATTTCACTTACTACTACTACTACTACTACTACTACTACTACTACTACTACTACTACTACTACTACTACTACTACTACTACTACTACCTCTAAACCACCAGCATAAACTTCATTACTCATACTATTACCACGACCACCACCACTACCACTACTACCACCACTACCACCACCACCACTACCACCACTTAATATTCACCAACGCTAGTATAAGTAATCATGGCCCTCCCCCTCCCCCCCCTCATCACCACTTTCCCTCCCCCTCCTCCTCCTCCTCCTCCTCCCCTTCCTCCTCCTCTTCTTCCACCCCTCGCCTCATTTTCATAAACATTATACATTTAAATACATTTGGTAAGCTTTTTTTTCTCTTTATTTTTTTACACTTTCTTTTTTTTGGCCTAATTTTCTCATTCTTTTTCTCATTTTTTTCACTTTTATTTTCTCTTATTTTTTATTTGTGTTTCATTGTTGTTTCTATTTCTTTCTTTCTATCTGTCTATTAGGCTTTTTTTTCCTCTCTCTCTCTCTCTCTCTGTCTATCTATCACTCTTTCTATCTATCAATCTATTTAAGAATAAAAAGAATTAAGAAAAGCTACAGTAAATAAAGGAAATAATGGAGAATAAAGGAACACAAAAGGAAAGGAGGAAAAATGTAGGAAAGGAAAAAAGAAAAAGAAAAGACGATTGAAAAAGGAAAAAAAGAAAAAAAGAAGAAAAAATACTAAAGGAGAGAGAGAGAGAGAGAGAGAGAGAGAGAGAGAGAGAGAGAGAGAGAGAGAGTAAAATAAATAAGAAAATAAATAAAAAATGAAAATAAGTTAAATAATAGAAGTAAGGAAAGTGAAAAAGTGAAAGTAAAAAAAAATAAAAAAAGAAGGAAAACCTAAAAAACCTGAAGGAAAGAAAGTGAAGTAAAATAAATAAAAATAAATAAAAATAATAATAAAAAAAATAGAATAATCGTCCCTAATATTCAACGCTTTCAGTAGAGACTCATTTTGCTTTATAATAAATGACAATATAAATTGGTCTTTTTTATTCTTCTTTTTTGCGTCCGTGTTAAGTATAATGGAAATGGCCTGGAGAGAGAGAGAGAGAGAGAGAGAGAGAGAGAGAGAGAGAGAGAGAGAGAGAATTGTAACACTGGTGGCAGCGGTGGGATACAGAGAGAGAGAGAGAGAGAGAGAGAGAGAGAGAGAGAGGAACACGAAATCCATGTTAAGCAGAATGGATAAAAGGGGGAATTAGAGAGAGAGAGAGAGAGAGAGAGAGAGAGAGAGTCCTTACCAGAAGTATATCAACAAGTGGTCCATACAAAGAATAACATCCTCTCTCTCTCTCTCTCTCTCTCTCTCTCTCTCTCTCTCTCTCTGTCATCCATCATTAGTTTTTATCCCGGAAGAGAGAAAGAGAAAAAAATAGTTAATTGATTCTGTCACATTTGTATACCAGTGAAAAAAAAAAAACATGTAGACAGACAGGAAAATGTGTGTGTGTGTGTGTGTGTTTATGTATACAATGAAAAATGAAATACATGTCAGTATGTATTTCTTGTTAAAATTTGTACTGTGCTTTGAAGTAAAATGCATAAATATGTTGAGTGACGGACAGACAGACAGATAGATAGATAGATAGATAGATAGATAGATAGATAGATAGAAAGATAGATCGACAGATAGTTATAGAAATTAATAGGAAAATACAGAAAATTCAAAAGAAATGGATTGATTATGAAAATGGAATAAAGAAAAGGACGAATAGAAAGAAATTAAGAGGAAGAAAGACAAAACTGAAGGAAAGAAATAATACATAGGAAATAAATGACGAATAGGAAGGAAATTAGAAAGAAAATCAAATATAAAAACAAGGTGAGTGAAAAAAAAATGTGAAAATTGTAAAAAAATAAGATAAAATATGAAGAGGAAAGCATAAAAAAAAGAAAAGATGCTGGAAGTTTTTTTTATTATAACAAAAGAGTCGGCACAAGGGAAACAAAAAGAGTGAAGGAAAAAAGGCCCGCTACTCTCCGCTCCCATAACAGATAACAGTAAAGAGTGGCCAAAAGAGAGGTCAATTTCGGGTGGAGAGGTGTCTTGATACACTCTTCTTGAAAGAGGTCAAGTCATAGCCAGGAGGAAATACAGACGATGGAAGGCTGTTTCAGAGTTTACCAGGGTAGGCGGTGGCCGAACTGGTAGCGTACTGGGCCCACATTCACCGCGTGATGGACGACGCCGTTCGAACACCCTGCTACGCTACCACTTTTCTGTCACCTAAAACGACCCACATGCTGTCCATCACATGCTGTGCTGACCCGGACACTAGACCACCAAAATAGGTCACAAGAGAAGCCGTCCAAGGGGAACCATGACTTGGCAACAGGGCAAGGTGCTATAAATATTGCCTGCGCCAGAACGGCTGGGCCGACATCAGGCGGCCTGGAAGCCATGGGCCGACCCTCCAAGAAGCCTCAGGAAGACCCCTACTCCCAGAGGGCAACAGGGCAAAAAAAAAAAAAACGTAAGGGGATGAAAGTGTGAAGATGTTGGTTAACTCTTGCATAAGGGGTTTGGACAGTATAGGGATGAGCAAGAGTGGACAGTCGTGTGCAACGGGGCCACGGGAGGGGGGGAGGCATGCAGTTAGCAAGTTCAGAAGAGCAGTCAGCGTGAAAAATACCGATAGAAGATAGAAAGATAGGCAACATCGCGGCGGAATTTAAGAGGTAGAAGACTATCAGTAAGAGGAGGAGAGCTGATGAGACAAAGAGCCTTAGATTCCACTCTATCCAGGAGAGCTGTGTGAGTGTAGTCCCCCCACACGTGATATGCATACTCCATACGAGGGCGGACAAGGCCCCTATATATGGAAAGCATCTGTGGGGGGGAGAAGAACTGGCGGAGACGATACAGAACGTCCAACCTCGAGGAAGCTGATTTAGTGAGAGAGATGTGAAGTTTCCAGTTGAGATTTTGAGCTAAGGATAGACCGAGGATGTTTAGTGTTGTAGACGGTGACAGCTGGGTGTTATCGAAGAATAGTGGATAGGTGTTTGGAAGATTGTGTCGATTAGATAGTAGGAGAAATTGGGTTTTTGAGGCATTGAAGGACACAAGGTTCCTTTTACCCCAATCGGAAATAATAGCAAGGTCTGAGGTCAAGCGTTCTGCAGCCACCATTCTGGAATCTTTAAATTCCTGTGAAATATGATAATAAAAAAAGAAAAGGAAATTTATGGAGAGAAAAACACAGTGACGGAAAGAAAGAAAACAGGAAGAAAAATGATAAAAAAAAGTAAAAAAATTGATCAACGAAAACAAACAAACAAAAAACTTCGAAAAGGTAAAATATTCCAAAAAACAACAACAACAACAAAAAATCCAACTCAACAAAAGTATAAAAAAAGCAAACCGCAAACAGAGAAACAGGGTCAAATATACAGACGAGAGAAGAAAGAAAAAAATAAACAAAATCTATGAATAAAAAAACAATACCAAAATAAAATAAGTAAATAAATAAAATAAATAAATAATCACTTAACCAAAGCCAACACACAAACAGGGTCAAATCTATAGACGAAAGAAAGGTATAAGCGAATGTATAAGCCAGCCGGCCATACAAGCTTGCAAGTTAGGCGGCGAGTTAGCAAAGTAAGCCGTTTATTGCAATGAAGTTAGGGAGAGGGGAAGGAGGGAAAGAAGGGAGAAGGAGGAGAGGGAGAGATGGAGGGAAGGAGGAAGTAAGAAGGGAGGTGAAGAAGGGAGGAGGGAGAGGGAGTTAGGGAAAGGGGAAGGGAGGAAGGGAGGAGAAAGGGTAAGGGAGGGAATGAGGAAGTAAGAACGAAAGAGAGGAAGGGAGGAAGGGAGGAGGGAGAGGGAGTTAGGGAGAGGGGAAGGAAGGGAGGAAGGGAGGGGGAGAGAGGGTAAGAGAGGGTGAGGGAGGGAGGAAGTAAGCAAGAAGGGAAGAGAGGAAGGGAGGAAGGGAGGAGGGAGAGGGAGTTAGGGAGAGGTTAAGGGAGGAAGGGAGTGGGAGAGAGGGAAAGGGAGGGAGAGACGGAGGGAAGAAGGAAGCAAGAAGGGAAGAGAGGAAGGGAGGAGGGAGAAGGAGTTAGGGAGAGGGGAAGGAAGGGAGGAAGGGAGAGGGGAAGGAAGGGAGGAAGGGAGAGGGAGAGAGGGTAAGAGAGGAAGAGAGGGAGGGAAGGAGGAAGCAAGAAGGGAAGGGAGAAAGGGAAGAAGGGAGGATAAATGAATGGGTGAGTGAATGAAAAGGAAGGAAGGAAGGAAGGAAGTATAAAGGGAGAAAGGAACAGAAGGAGATAAGAAGGAAGGAAGGAAGGGAAGGAGGGAGGAACAAGGAAAGGAGAGAAGAGAGGAAAGAAGGAAGGAAGGAAGAAAGGAAAAAAAGAGGAAGGAAAGAAGGAAAAAGTAAAGAAAGGAAGAAAGGAAGGAAAGAAGGAAAGAAGAAAGAAAGAAAGAAAGAAAGAAAAAAAGAAAGAGAGGAAGGAAAAACTAGATAAATTAAGAAAAAAAGAAAAGAAAAATGAAAAGGAATTAAGTAAAAAAAAAAATGAAATCAGAGAGAGAGAGAGAGAGAGAGAGAGAGAGAGAGAGAGTGAGTGGAAAGATAATTGTGCAGTATATTTATGTCGCTTTGCTTGTTTGTTTTTGCTCTCTCTCTCTCTCTCTCTCTCTCTCTCTCTCTCTCTTTATTTTATTTCTTTTCCTATTTTATTATTTTTTTTCTAATCTCAGTTAAATTATACATATTAAATAGATAGATAGATAGATAGATAGATAGATAGCGTTCCACCACCACCACCACAACCACCACTAACAACAACATCAACAACAACAACAACAACAACAACAACATCACCTTTGGATTGGAAAATAAACTAATCCCAGACCCTCACCTGCTTCCCCTAATCCAATTTATTCACCTGTGGACCCCCCTCCCCCTTCCCCTTCCCTCCCTTTCCCCTCCCTGTCCCCTCCCGTCCTTTCCCCTCCCTTCCTTTCCCCTCCCTCCCCCATCACCTTCTCCCCTCCCTTTCCCCTCCCTTTCCCTTCCCTTCCCCCTCCCTTTCCCCTTCCTTTCCCCTCCCTTCCTTTCCCCTCCCTTCCTTTCCTCTCCCTCCCCCATCACCTTTTCCCTCCATTTCCCTTTCCCCTCCCTTTCCCTTTCCCCTCCCTTCCTTTCCCCTCTCTTCCTTTCCCCTCCCTCCCCCTTCCCTTCCTCCTTTCCTTCCCTCCCTTTCCCTCCTTCCCTCCTTCCTTTCCCTCCCTGTCCCTCCTTTTCCCCTCCATTTCCTTTCCTCCCTTTCCCTTTCCCTTTCTTTCCCTTCCTTTCTTTCCCTCCTTTTCCCTTCCCTTTCCCTCCCTCCCCATCACCTTCTCTTCTCCCTTTCCTCCCTTCCCTCCCTCCCTTTCCCCTCCCTTCCTTTCCCCTCCCTTCCTTTCACTTCCCTTTCCCTTACCTCCCCATCTCCTCCCTGAATCTGTAAGTAACCTAATCCTATCTACTTTTCCTCCTCCCTCTTCTCTTCTCCCTTTTTCTCTCCCTTTTTCTCCCTTTCTCTCCTTCCCTCCTATTTTATCTCTTTTCTCCCTTCCAAATTTATCACTTTTTTTTCTGTCCCAATTTCTCTTTTCTTTCTCCCTTTCTTTCTCTCCCTTTCTCTTTATTTTCCTCCTTTAATCTCCCTTTTCTTTTCTTGATTATCTTTTTCTTGTTATTTTCTCTCTTTGTTTTAATTTTTTCTCCCTTTCTTCCTTTCTTTGATTCCTTCCCCCTCCCTTTCCCCTCCCTCCCCCCCGTTTTCCTTCTCATCATCTTCCCCCTTAAATCTGTAACTAACCTAATCAAATCTATCTACTCTCCCTCTCTCCTCTCCCTTCTTTTTCTCTCCCTTCTCTCTTCATTTTCATCTCCTTTTATCTCCCTCTCCCTTCTCCCTTCCTAATTTATCCTTTTTTTTCTGTCCCAATTTCTCTCTCTCTCTCTCTCTCTCTCTCTCTCTTTTATCTCCCTTTTC
>NC_066569.1:5140136-5145136 GCF_024679095.1 Eriocheir sinensis | reverse complement strand
GAAAGCCTTGTCAAATATGTGTTTCTTCAGGTTCACGGTACAGAAGAAGGGTCAGACTACCACCAGGGTCATAAAACTATTCCTGGAAATGCCCACAACTCCTATGAAAGCCTTGTCAAATATGTGTTTCCTTAGGTTCACGGTACAGAAGAAGGGTCAAACTACCCCCAGGGTCATAAAACTATTCCTGGAAATGCCCACAACTCCTATGAAAGCCTTGTCAAATGTGTGTTTCTTCAGGTTCACGGTACAGAAGAAGGGTCAGACTACCACCAGGGTCATAAAACTACTCCTGGAAGTGCCCACAACTCCTATGAAAGCCTTGTCAAATGTGTGTTTCTTCAGGTTCACGGTACAGAAGAAGGCTCAGACTACCACCAGGGTCATAAAACTATTCCTGGAAATGCCCACAACTCCTATGAAAGCCTTGTCAAATATGTGTTTCTTTAGGTTCACGGTACTGAAGAAGGGTCAGACTACCACCAGGGTCATAAAACTACTCCTGGAAGTGCCCACAACTCCTATGAAAGCCTTGTTAAATGTGTGTTTCTTTAGGTTCACGGTACAGAGGAAGGGTCAAACTACCACCAGGGTCATAAAACTACTCCTGGAAATGAACACAACTTCTATGAAAGCCTTGTCAAATATGTGTTTCTTTAGGTTCACGGTACAGAAGAAGGGTCAAACTACCACCAGGGTCATAAAACTATTCCTGGAAATGCCCACAACTCCTATGAAAGCCTTGTTAAATGTGTGTTTCTTCAGGTTCACGGTACAGAAGAAGGGTCAGACTACCACCAGGGTCATAAAACTACTCCTGGAAGTGCCCACAACTCCTATGAAAGCCTTGTTAAATGTGTGTTTCTTTAGGTTCACGGTACAGAGGAAGGGTCAAACTACCACCAGGGTCATAAAACTACTCCTGGAAGTGCCCACAACTCCTATGAAAGCCTTGTCAAATATGTGTTTCTTTAGGTTCACGGTACAGAAGAAGGGTCAAACTACCACCAGGGTCATAAAACTACTCCTGGAAGTGCCCACAACTCCTATGAAAGCCTTGTCAAATATGTGTTTCTTTAGGTTCACGGTACTGAAGAAGGGACAGAATACCACCAGGGTCATAAAACTACTCCTGGAAATGCCCACAACTCCTATGAAAGCCTTGTCAAATATCTGAACACCAAAAAAAGCACCATAGCTTGCATCAGCGACCCCGTTTTCTCGAATACACCAAAAGCCTCACCCCGTTTTCTTCTCCGTTTTCTTCCCGTTATTCCCATTTTCTTTCGTATCTTTTCCCATTTTCTTTCCTTTCTTCCCATTCTCTTTAGGTTTTCTCCCCTTAACTCCCATTTTCTTTACTTTCACTTCGTTTTTTCCGTTTTCTTCTGCTTTTTCCCATTTTCTTTCGCCTCATTTCCCATTTTCTATTACCCTCCCGTTTTCTCTCGTCATCCCGTTTTCTTTCATGTGTTTTCTGTAAGTTCGTTCGTCTGTACAGAGAGGGGGGACTATGGTGCCACAGAGTATGACAGGGAGCACAAGGGACACTAATCTTTGCCCTTCTGCACAAGTATCGATAACGCCTTATACCCGGGCTGAGCGATGCCGTAAGACCGTAGGGGAAACTCAGGAAAAAATATTAGTGAAAAAATAGTAATAACAACACCAATAACAGCATCAACGGTAATAATAATCAAGATAATGGATGGCTGCGTGAACCTACTCGTCATTGCTGGTTGCTTCACAGAGAAAAAAAGTTAATTGCAAAAGTAATGGGAAAATAACTGAGTTTGGACCACACAGATGTTTCCTACGTAATCCAATGTAGTTTCTTAATGAGCCTTCACTTAATCACTCTTTACTTTAGAGATGAGGAAAGAGGGTGAAAATATAAAGGAAAATAATGGAAAATAATGTTGATCAGAAATAGAAAATAATGTCATATTCTAATGTAGTTTCTTAATGAGCCTTCACTTAATCACTCTTTACTTTAGAGATGAGGAAAGTTGGTGAAAATATAAAGGAAAATAATGGAAAATAAGTGTTGATCAGAAATAGAAAATAATGTCATATTCTAATGTAGTTTCTTAATGAGCCTTCACTTAATCACTCTTTACTTTAGAGATGAGGAAAGAGGGTGAAAATATAAGGGAAAATAATGGAAAATAAATGTTGATCAGAAATAGAAAATAATGTCATATTCCAATGTAGTTTCTTAATGAGCCTTCACTTAATCACTCTTTACTTTAGAGATGAGGAAAGAGGGTGAAATATAAAGGAAAAGAATAGAAAATAAGTGTTGATCAGAAATAGAAAATAATCTCATATTCTAATGTAGTTTCTTAATCAGCCTTCACTTAATCATTCTTTACTTTAGAGATGAGGAAAGAGGGTGAAATATAAAGGAAAATAATGGAAAATAAATGTTGATCAGAAATAGAAAATAATGTCATATTCTAATGTAGTTTCTTTATCAGCCTTCACTTAATCACTCTTTACTTTAGAGATGAGGAAAGTTGGTGAAAATATAAAGGAAAATAATAGAAAATAAGTGTTGATCAGAAATAGAAAATAATGTCTTAACTAATGTAGGTTTTTAATCAGCCTTCACTTAGAGATGAGCTTAGATATTGAAGATAAAAAGGAAAAGAATGAAGAGAAAATAAGTGTTGATTAGACATAGAAAAAATAATATAACTTTTAATCTAATGTTTCTTCTTAATCAGCCTTCACTTAATCACCCTTTTTTTTAACTTTGGAGATTAGTGAAGATAATGAGGATAATGAGCGAGAGTATGAGAATGAGAAGTAAGATAATGAGTTGACACAATAAAATAAGTAAATAAAAATATACTTCACTTACTTAATCTAATGTAACTTCTTAATTAGACTTCACTTAATCACTTTTTTTACTTTAGAGATGAACGCAGTTAGTGAAGATAAAAAAAGGAAAAGAATGAAGAGAAAATAGTGATGATTAGACATAGAAAAATAATGTATCTCTTAATCTAATGTAACTTTTTAATCAGCCTTCACTAATCACCCTTTTTTTTAACTTTGGAGATTAGTGAAGATAATGAGGATAATGAGCGAGAGTATGAGAATGAGAAATAAGATAATGAGTGAACACAATAAAATAAGTAAATAAAAATATGCTTCACTTACTTAATCTAATGTAGCTTCTTAATTAGACTTCACTTAATCACCTTTTACTTTAGAGATGAGCGCAGATAGTGAAGATAAAAAAAAGGAAAAGAATGAAGAGAAAATAAGTGATGATTAGACATAGAAAAATAATGTATCTCTTAATCTAATGTAACTTTTTAATCAGCCTTCACTAATCACCCTTTTTTTTTAACTTTGGAGATTAGTGAAGATGATGAAGATAATTAGAAGTATGAGAATGAGAAGTAAGATAATGAGTTGACACAATATAATAAGTAAATAAAAATATGCTTCACTTACTTAATCTAATGTAGCTTCTTAATTAGACTTCACTTAATCACTTTTTTCACTTTAGAGATGAACGCAGTTAGTGAAGATAAAAAAAAGGAAAAGAATGAAGATAAAATAAGTGATGATTAGACATAGAAAAATAATGTATCTCTTAATCTAATGTAACTTTTTAATCAGCCTTCACTAATCACCCTTTTTTTTTTAACTTTGGAGATTAGTGAAGATAATGAGGATAATGAGCGAGAGTATGAGAATGAGAAGTAAGATAATGAGTGAACACAATAAAATAAGTAAATAAAAATATGCTTCACTTACTTAATCTAATGTAGCTTCTTAATTAGACTTCACTTAATCACTTTTTTTTGTACTTTAGAGATAAGTGAAGATTGTGAAAATAATCAGTAAAATGAAAAGAAAAAAAATAAAGAAAAAACACTGACGTCATCTCTAATCTCCCTTTTCATGTTGTTTTTGTTTATTTCTACAATTTTCTTTATTTCTATTTCCTGTATTTCTTTTCCTTCTTTCCTTTTCTTCTGTTTTCCCTCCTCCTCCTTTCTTTCCTTCCTTGTTACCTTCCTTCCTTCCCATTCTTTATTCCTTTATTCCTTCCTTCCTTGCTTTTTCCTTCTTTCTTTCCTTCCTTATAATCATCCTTCCTTCCCCTCTTTATTCCTTTATTCCTTCCTTCCTTGCTTTCTTCATTTTTTCTCTCCTTCATTTATTGCTTCCCTCTCATTCCATCTCTCCTTTCTCTCTTCCTTCCTTCTTTTCCTTCTAAAATTAAAGAAAGTAAATAAATCCTGTCTTCCTTCTCTCTCATTCCATCTCTCCTTCCTCTCTTCCTTCCTTCTTTTCCTTCTAAAATTAAATAAAGAAAATAAAGAAATAAAGAAATACACGTTACTTATTCTAATGCTACTTCATAATCATCCTTCACTTAATCACTTTTTCTTACTCTGGAGATGAACGAAGGTAAGAAAAATGATAAGGGAAGGAAGGAGGGAAGTGAGGGAAGTGAGGGAAGGGAAGGGAATGAAGGAAGTGGGGAAGTGAGGGAAGGAGGGAAGTGGAGGGAGAGGGAAGAGGGAAGGGAAGTGGGGGAAGAGGGAAGGGAGGAAGGAAGTGAGGGGAGGGAAGGGAAGGGAAGTGAGGGGAAGTGAGGGGAAGTGAGGGGAAGTGAAGGGAAGTGAGGGAAGAGAGGGTGAGGGGAAGTGAGGGAAGGAGGGAAGTGAGGGGAAGTGAGGGAAGGAAGGGGGAGTGAGGGGAAGAGAGGGGAAGTAGAGTGGGGAAGTGAGGGGAAGTGAGGGGAAGTGAGGGGAAGTGAGGGGAAGCGAGGGGAAGTGAGGGGAAGGGCGGGGAAGGGAGGGGGAGTGAGGGGAAGTGAGGGGAAGAGAGAGGAAGGGAGGGGAAGGGAGATGAATAGAAAAAAAAGCAAAAACACATCAATGAACAAAAAATACATTCACGTCATTTTTCTTTTCCTTTTTTTGTTTGTTTTGCATATTTCTCCATTTTTTTGTTTATTATCTTCATGTTCT
>NC_066569.1:5127636-5135136 GCF_024679095.1 Eriocheir sinensis | reverse complement strand
TACCAGAAGGAAGAGGAGGAAGAGGAAGAGGAGGAGGAGGACTAACCACACCACCACCACCACCACAACCAACACCACCAACACCACCAACACCAGTAAAGGGAGTGATAGCAACCAGACTCTTCCTAACCAGACTTCTACTGCTGGGAATGATGGTCGCAGTAGCAGGGGCCCAAGAAGCTGCCCCCTACCGCTACCCCAACTACCCACCCGCCTCCTCCACGGCAGCGCCCCCCGACACCTCCATCACACTGGGTAAGGAATGGGGGGTGGGGAATGGGGGAGAGGGTTGATCAGTGGGGGTTAGGAAATGGGGAAGGGATGGGGAAGAGACGGATGATAAGTGGGGGATAGGAAATGGGGAAGGGATGGGAGTGGGAGTGTGTGTGTGTGTGTGTGTGTGTGTGTGAGAGAGAGAGAGAGAAGGGTACACTGGATTCCCGTAACCATGACAACGAAGAGAAATTGATGGCTTTTCTTCCCCTTTCTTTATTAGTGTCCATATCATCTACCGCCCATATCCTCTCTCTCTCTCTCTCTCTCTCTCTCTCTCTCTCTCTCTCTCTCTCTCTCTCTCTCTCTCTCTCTCTCTCTCTCTCTGTGTCCCACTGCTGCCACCAGTGTAACAATCTCTCTCTCTCTCTCTCTCTCTCTCTCTCTCTCTCTCTCTCTCTCTCTCTCTCTCTCTCTCTCTCTCTCTCTCTCTCTCTCTCTCTCTCCTGTTAACTCAGCACTAATTCCGTGTCTCGCAATGGTGGGTTGAAGATAAATATGGGTTACGCTCCAGTTTTTGTTTCTCTCTCTCTCTCTCTCTCTCTCTCTCTCTCTCTCTCTCTCTCTCTCTCTCTCTCTCTCTCTCTCTCTCTCTCTCTCTCTACGGTAATTAACAAAGACATAGTGAGCAATAGAGATAAATGTATTTCGGATTGAGATTAACTGAGAGAGAGAGAGAGAGAAAGAAAGTTGGTTGGCATGTGATTAATGACCGTATTAATGAGCCTGTTGATAGATGAGAGAGAGAGAGAGAGAGAGAGAGAGAGAGAGATGAGTCAACCTTTAATTCCGCTTCCTTTCTTTTCTTTCTCTCTTATATTTGAATTTCCTCCTCCTCCTCCCTCCTCCTCCTCCTCCTCCTCCTCCTCCTCCTCCTCCTCCTCCTCTCCTTACCGGAACATCTGTCTGTTTATATGCCTCTTCGTCTCTGTCTTCTCTCTCTCTCTCTCTCTCTCTCTCTCTCTCTCTCTCTCTCTCTCTCTCTCTCTCTCTCTCTCTCTCTCTCTCTCTCGGTGGTTCCTTTTGCGGTCTCTTGAGGATTGAGTGGGTGGCATGATGGAGAGAGAGAGAGAGAGAGAGTGGATGAAAGAAAACGAGAAGGATGTGAATGTGTGTGTGTGTGTGTGTGTGTGTGTGTGTGTGTGTGCGTGTTTTGCTTTCCGATATTAATATTTTGTGTGCCAACCGCCTCCTCTCTCTCTCTCTCTCTCTCTCTCTCTCTCTCTCTCTCTCTCTCTCTCTCTCTCTCTCTCTCTCTCTCTCTCTCTCTCTCTCTCTCTCTCTCTCTCTCTCTCTCTCTCTCTCTCTCTCTCTCTCTCTCTCTCTCTCTCTCTCTCTCTCTCTCTCTCTCTCTCTTTCCTTCCTTTCTTTCCTTCCTCCTTTCCTTCCCTTCTCCTCTCTCACACTCTCTCAATCTCCTCTCCTCACTTCTCCCTCCTTCCCTTTCCTCTCTTACACTTTCTCTTTCTTCTCCCTCCATCCTTTCCTTCCCTTCTCTGTCCTTCCCTTTCTTCTCCTTCCTTCTCCCTTCCCTCTCTCTCTCTTTCTCTTCTCCTTCCTTTTCCTTCCCTTTCCTGTCCTTCCCTTTCCTCTCCCGTCATCTCCCTTTAATCTCTCACATCTGCTTCTTCTCCTTCCTTCTTCCCATCCATCCCTCCCTCCTTCCTTCCCTTCATCTCCCTTCCATATCTCACACCTGCTTCTTCTCCTTCCTTCTCCTTCCCATCCCTCCTTCCTTCCTTCCCTTCATCTCCTTTCCATCTCTCACACTTTCTCTCTTCCTTCTTTCTCCTTCCCATCCCTTCTCCCTTCCTTCCCTTCATCTCCCATCTCTCACACTTTTCATCTCCTTTTTCCTTCCTTTCCCAGCCCTTCCCTTTCCTCTCCCTCCATCTCTCACACTTCCTCTTTGTTCTCCCTTCTTCTTCCCATCCCTCCCTTCTCCCCTCCTTCCCTCTCTCCCTCTAACACACTCTCTTCTCTCCCCCCCTCCAGGCATTATGTACCCCAAGTCCATATTCCGCAAAAAGTACTACGAGAAGGTGATATCCGATGCCATGTTCTCCGTCACCAAGCTGGACCTCAAATTCATGGAAAACTTCAAGCTTGTAAACAGCACAATCAGCATGGAGATCAACCCTTCCCCGACCTGTGAGTGTGTGTGTGTGTGTGTGTGTGTGTGAGGTTGTGAGGTGGGAGGGTAGGTGTTGTGGGGGTGGGGACTGAGGAGGAAGTGGGGATTAGGGAAAAAGGGGGAATGGTTAGGAAGGGATGAAGTGGAGGTTTGGGTTTTTGTTGGGGATTGGGAAGTGAGGTGAGGGGTTGAGGGGTGGGGATTGGGGAGTGGAGTGTGGGGTTGTAAGAGGTGGGGATTGGGAAGTGGGGTGAAGGTCTCTCTCTCTCTCTCTCTCTCTCTCTCTCTCTCTCTCTCTCTCTCTCTCTCTCTCTCTCTCTCTCTCTCTCTCTCTCTCTCTCTCTCTCTCTCTCTCTCTCTCTCTCTCTCTCTCTCTCTCTCTGTATCACACCGCTGCCACCAGTGTAACTATCTCTCTCTCTCTCTCTCTCTCTCTCTCTCTCTCTCTCTCTCTCTCTCTCTCTCTCTCTCTCTCTCTCTCTCTCTCTCTCTCTCTCTCTCTCTCTCTCTCTCTCTCTCCCCCCCGGCAAGAGGAATAAAAGATAAAAGCGACAAAGAGGGAAACAGGAGGAGGAAAAAATAAAGGAGGGAAGGGGAACAAGGGGAGAGGAGGAAAAAAGGGAGGGAAGTGATATATTGGGAGAGGGGAGGGGAGAGGGGAGGAAGGGAGAGAGAGGAAGAAGAGAGGGAGAAGGGAATAGGAGAGAGGGAAAGGAGAAGGGAGGAAGTGACAAGAAGAGGAGAGGGGAGGAAAGGAAGGGGAGAGGAGAGAGAGAGGAAGACAAGTCTTATTTTTTGTTTTATTGTTTTCTTTTCTTTTTTTCTTCCGTCCTTCCTTCCTCCCTTTATTTTTTTTCTTTCTTTCTCTCTTTTTCTTTTCTTTAACACACACACACACACACTCACACACACACACACACACACACACACACACACACACACACACACACACACACACACACACACACACACACACACACACACTCTCTCTCTCTCTCTCTCTCTCTCTCTCTCTCTCTCTCTCTCTCTCTCTCTCTCTCTCTCTCTCTCTCTCTCTCTCTCTCTCTCTCTCTCTCTCTCTCTCTCTCTCTCACCTGTTGTTGGCGGAAGAAGATAGGGAGTGAGGAAGAGAGAGAGAGAGAAAGAATAACGTCACCTTTCCCCATTTGGAGAGAGAGAGGAAGAGAGGAAAGGAGGAGGAAGAGGAAGTTTGGTTACAATGGTTTCCCTCACCCTCCTCACAATACAGGAAGAGGAGGAGGAAGAAGAGGAGGAGGAGGAGGAGGAGGAGGAGGAGGAGGAGGAGGAGGAAAAAGAGGAAGAGGAGGAGGAGGAGGCTTGTACATATTGGGAGCTAGCTATTAATCTTCTCTTTCTTCAGTACTGAGAGAGAGAGAGAGAGAGAGAGAGAGAGAGAGAGAGAGAGAGACGAGGTACGCACTCCAATAGACATCAATTTCACTTCCATATCTCCTCCTGCTCCTCCTCCTCTTCCTCCTCCCCCTCTTCCTCCTCCCCCTCTTCCTCCTCCTCTTCCTCTTCCACCTTCTCCTCCTTCTGCTATTTCTCCTCCAATTCCTCCTTCTCTTCCACCACCACCACCTTCTGCTCCTCCTCCTCCTCCTCCTCCTCCTCCTCCTCCTCCTCCTCCTCCTCTTCCTCCTCCTCCTCCTCCTCCTTCTCTTCCTCCTTCTCCTCCTCCTCTTCTTCCCCTTCCATTAATTGCCCTTCCCCACCATTTACCATTAATTGTAATGTGGGAGGAGGAGGAAGAGGAGGAGGAGGATAAGGAGGAGGAGGAAGAGGAGGAGGAGGAGGAGGAAGAGGAGGAGAAGTAAACAGGATGAGATGCAATCGAGTGAGATTATGTGAGAGAGAGAGAGAGAGAGAGAGAGAGAGAGAGAAATAAAAGATCAAATTTCTCTCGCAAATAAAAAAAGAAAAAGAAATTACATTATTATTATTATTATTATTATTATTATTATTATTATTATTATTATTATTATTATTATTATTATTATTATTATTATTATTATATTCTTCTTCTTCTTCTTCTTCTTCTTCTTCTTCTTATTATTATTATTGTTATTTTATTTTTATTTTATTTCATTTCCCTCACTTCCCCTTCCTTTCCTCTCCCCTTTCCCCTCTTTCTCCTCTCTTCTCTTCCCCTCTTCTTCCCTCTCTTGATCTCCCTTCCTCCCTTTTTTCTTTGTCTTCTTTTCTCCTCCTCTCTTTTCTTTCCCCTCTTCTCTTCCCCTCATTTCCTTTCCCTTCCCTTCCCTTCCCTTCCCCTTTCTTCCCCTCACTTCCCCTCCTTTCCCCTCCTTTCCCTTCACTTCCCCTCATTTACCCTCACTTCCCCTCCTTTTCGTTCACTTCCCCTCCCTTCCCTTCCCTTCCCCTTCCTTCCCCTCACTTCCCCTTCCTTCCCCTCACTTCCCTTCACTTCCCCTCCCTTCCCCTCCCTTCCCCTTCCTTCCCCTCACTTCCATTCACTTCCCCTCCTTTCCCCTCACTTCCCCTTCCTTCCCCTCCCTTCCCCTCCCTTCCCCTCACTCCCCGTCTCTTCTCTTCCCCTCCTTCCCCTTACTTCCTCCCTTCCCTCTCTTCCCCTCCTTCCCTCACTTTCCCCTCACTTCCCCTCCTCCCTCTCTTCCCTCCCTTCCCTTAACCTTCCCCTCACTTCCCCTCACACAATATGGAATGTCCCAGCTTTCCCCTCAATCCCTTGCGATCTTACTCTAAATCCCTCCTACCCTTCTCTTCTCCCCTACTTTCCTCCCCTCCTTTCCTCCCCTCTCCCCTTCTCTTTATCCCCTCACTTCCTCACCTCCTTTCTCCCCTCTGTTCCCTTTTTTTCTTCCCTTTTTCTACTTTTTTCTCTCATTTCTTTCCTTCCTCTTTCTTTCCTCTCCTCTCCCTTTCTCTCCTCCCCCTTCATTTCTTCTCTCCCTTTCCTCCCCTTCATTTCTGTTTCCTTCCCTTTCCCCTTCTCCCTCTTCTCCTCTTCCTCCTCCTCCATCTCTTCCTCCTCCTCCTCCTCCTCCTTCTCCTCCTCTTTCTTCTCCTTCTTCTTTCTTAACAGACAAAGGAAATACAATACTAAAAAGAAAAATGGAAGAGGAGGAAGAGGAGGAGGAGGAGGAGGAGGAGGAGGAGAGGAGGAGAGGAGGAGGAGGAGGAGGAGGAGGAGGAGGAGGAGGAGGAGGAGGAGGAGGAGGAGGACGAGGAGGAGGAGGACGTGTTAAGTAAATTGAGACAATAGTAGATAGGAAGAGATTAGAATAGATAAATTTATAGAGAGAGAGATAGCGCAAATCTTCAAAGGGATCTGTCTCTATTGAGCTCACTCACACGCACACACTCACACGCTCACTCACACACACACACACACACACACACACACACACACACATAGGTAATAATAGTAATAATAAAGAGAGAAAGAGAGAGAGAGAGAGAGAGAGAGATGATACAAGAGGATAATACTCTCTCTCTCTCTCTCTCTCTCTCTCTCTCTCTCTCTCTCTCTCTCTCTCTCTCTCTCTCTCTCTCTCTCTCACTCTCTCTCTCTCTCTCTCTCTCTCTCGCAAGCATCAAAGGTGTCTCAGTTTAAAGAAATATTTGCAGTGATTAAAAGAGAAGTGTTAGAGAGAGTGTTGACTTGTGGAATAGAAAGCACCGCTGGGGACGATTTTTAAATGAGGAGGAGGAGGAGGAAGAAGAGGAGGAGGAGGAGGAGGAGGAGGAGGAGGAGGAGGAGGAGGAGGAGGAGGAGGAGGTCAAAACGGATAGGATGGGATTGAGAGAGAGAGAGAGGAGAGGGAGGTAAAATATTCAGGAGAGAGAACAGAAGGTAGGATTTAGGTAGGTGAAGGGAGGGGAGAGAAAGAGGGGAGAGAATGGAGGAAAGGGGGAGCAATGGTACGGAAGGAGAGAGGGACGAGGGGAGAGAAAGTAAGGGGAGAGGAGAGAGAGGGAAAAGGGAGAGAAAGTTTGTTGAGAGAGAGAGAGAGAGAGAGAGGAGAGAGAGGAGAAGAGAGAGGAGAGGGAGAGAGAGATGGGAGAGAGAGGGAGTGAGGGGAGAGAAAATGAGGGGAAAAGAGAGTGAGAGAGAGAGGGGAGAAAGGGGAGATGGGAGAGAGAGAGGGTGTGAGGGGAGAGAGAGAGGGATTGAGGGGAAAGAGGGAGAGAGAGAGAGGGGAGAGAGAGGGATTGAGGGAAGAGAGAGAGAGGGATTGAGGGGTGAAGGAGTGAGAGGGGAGAGAGGGAGTGAGGGGAGAGGGAGAGGTCTTAAGCGCACACCTTTAAAGCGTTGAGTCGTGGGTGCTGGCGGATGTAGGCGAGGGGAAACAACACTCCCATCAATGCCCATCACCGCCCTTCACTCACTGCCCATCACTCACTTCCCATCACTTCCCCTCACTTCCCCTCACTCTCTTTCTGTCAGTCATTTTATTTCCCCTTACTTTTGTCCTTTCCCCTTCTGTCTTCCCCTCACTTCTTGCCCCATCACTTCCCATCACTCACTTCCCATCACTTCCCATCACTTCCCCTCACTCTCTTTCTGTCAGTCATTTTATTTCCCCTCACTTTTGTCCTTTCCTTTTCTGGCTTCCCTTCACTATGTGCCCATCACTGCCCATCACTCACTTCCCATCACTTCCCATCACTTCCCCTCACTCTCTTTCCCTCAGTCATTTTATTTCCCCTCACTTTTGTCCTTTCCCCTTCTGTCTTCCCCTCACTTCCTGCCCCATCACTTCCCATCACTCACTTCCCATCACTTCCCATCACTTCCCCTCACTCTCTTTCCCTCAGTCATTTTATTTCCCCTCACTTTTGTCCTCTCCCATTCTGTCTTCCCCTCACTTCCTGCCCCATCACTTCCCATCACTCACTTCCCATCACTTCCCTTCACTTCCCCTCACTCTCTGTCAGTCATTTTATTTCCCCTCACTTTTGTTCTTTCCCCTTCTGTCTTCCCCTCACTTCCTGCCCCATCACTGCCCATCACTCACTTCCCATCACTTCCTCTTACTGCCCCTTCCTCTCTTCCCATCACTCACTTCCTTCCCCTTTCTCTTATT
>NC_066569.1:5100136-5122636 GCF_024679095.1 Eriocheir sinensis | reverse complement strand
TATTTCTTCTTTTTCTTCTTCTTTTCCTTTTTTTTCTTTTTCCTCTTGTTACTATTGTTGTTATTGTTGTTTTTGTTTTTATTGTTGTTATTTAAGAGATCTCCACTACTACTACTACTACTACTACTACTACTACTACTACTACTACTACTACTACTACTACTACTACTACTACTACTACTACTACTACTTTTAACGGCAATAAGAATTTTCACGAGAAAGTCTACGGATCTTGACAATCACATTTCATTTACTCCTTCTTCTACTACTACTACTACTACTACTACTACTACTACTACCACAACAACCACCACCACCACCACCACCGCCTCTCAACTCCACCAAAAGACCCTCTGATTGGCTGGGTCCAGAACCAATCACAGACCTTCAATAGCAACAGATTGACAAAGCGAGAGAGAGAGAGAGAGAGAGATTGTGTATTGATAAAGAAAATGACGGAAAAGATTAATTATTATTATTATTATTATTATTATTATTATTATTATTATTATTATTATTATTATTATTATTACTAGCTTATGTCTCAAGAAAAATAGTTATTGATATCATTAGCTGAGAGCATGACACTCTCTCTCTCTCTCTCTCTCTCTCTCTCGCTCTCTCTCTCTCTCTCTCTCTCTCTCTCTCTCTCTCTCTCTCTCTCTCTCTCTCTCTCTCTCTCTCTCTCTCTCGCTCTCTCTTTGCTTATCCAGGTCAGGTGTCTTGGCAAATGAGAGAGAAGAAAGAAGAAAGGAGGGAGAGAGAGAGAGGAGGCATTTAAGATAAGCTAAAAAATTGGCTTACTTGATATATACGTGAGATAGTGAGGAGGGCGAGTGCATGATAGTGAGGAGGAGGAGGAGGAGGAGGAGGAGGGGGAGGAGGAGGAGGAGGAGAAGGGCGTAAGTAGTTTGGTGGGAGGAGGAGGAAGTGTGAGATGTGATGGAAGAGAGAGGAATGGTGAGAAGGACGAGGAGGAGGAGGAGGAGGAGGAGGAGGAGGAGGAGGAGGAGGAGGAGCAGCAAGAGGAGGAGAAGGAGGAGGAGGAGGAGGAGGAGGGCGTAAGTAGTTTGGTGGGAGGAGGAGGAAGTGAGAGATGTGATGGAAGAGAGAGGAATGGTAGAGAAGGACGAGGAGGAGGAGGAGGAGGAGGAGGAGGAGGAGGAGGAGGAGGAGGAGGAGGAGGAGCAGCAAGAGGAGGAGAAGGAGGAGGAGGAGGAGGAGGAGGGCGTAAGTGGTTTGGTGGGAGGAGGAGGAAGTGAGAGATGTGATGGAAGAGAGGAATGGTAGAAGGACGAGGGAGGAGGAGGAGGAGGAGGAGGAGGAGGAGGGCGTAAGTAGTTTGGTGGGAGGAGGAGGAAGTGAGAGATGTGATGGAAGAGAGAGGAATGGTAGAGAAGGACGAGGAGGAGGAGGAGGAGGAGGAGGAGGAGGAGGAGGGCGTAAGTAGTTTGGTGGGAGGAGGAGGAAGTGAGTGTGGTGATGGAAGAGGAATGGTGAAGGACGAGGAGGTGGAGGAGGAGGAGGAGGAGGAGGAGGGCGTAAGTAGTTTGGTGGGAGGAGGAGGAAGTGAGAGATGTGATGGAAGAGAGAGGAATGGTAGAGAAGGACGAGGAGGAGGAGGAGGAGGAGGAGGAGGAGGAGGAGGAGGAGGAGATAAAATGCAGGAAAATTATTAATGAGGAATATAAGATACTTCAAATAAATGGATGACTGGAGAGAGAGAGAGAGAGAGAAAATATATATCCGAAAAATCTTCTCGTATTAAAATGACTTAATCTTTTATTCAGTCTATTTCTTTATTTTTTTATTATACTTTTAATTTTTTTATTTTCATCTCTATTATTTTTCATTATTATTTATTGTTATTATTTATTTTTCTATTATCTCTTGTTATTTTTTTTATTGTTTGTTTCTTTTAAATCTTTTGGGTATTCTTCTTATCCTTATTTTTTTTTCTTGTTTCTTATTTTTCTTCTTTTTTATTTCTTATCCTTATCCTTTTCTTATCCTTATCCTTATCTTTTTTTTTCTTTATTTTCTCTTTCCATTCTTCGTTCAATTTTTTCTTTTTTTCTCTTTTCTATCTCGCTCTTTCTCTCCCTTCTTTCTATGTCCCTTTCGATTTTTAAAGTTTTCCTTATAAATATTGTGCATTTCTTCCTTTTCTCTCTCTCTCTCTCTCTCTCTCTCTCTCTCTCTCTCTCTCTCTCTCTCTCTCTCTCTCTCTCTCTCTCTAATGAACCACGTGTGATGCATCGCGTGTGGATATTGAGAGGTGGAGGCGCCGAAGTTTATGGAGCGTACGTGTAGCCACATCACATGAGAGAGAGAGAGAGAGAGAGAGGAGAAGAGGGGGGGTATGTGTATTAACAGTAAAAAGAAAAGAAGTAAAAAATATGAAAGGAAGAAAGGAGAAAAGGAAGGGATGGAATGGGACAGAAGAGAGAGAGAGGGGTAGATGTATTAACAGTATAAAGAAAAGAAGTAAAAAAATATGAGAAGAAGAAAAGTTAAAAGGAAGGGATGGAATGGAACAGAAGAGAGAGAGAGAGAGAGAGAGAGACTTTTTATATTTATTTCAGAGCTCATTTTAAATCTTAAGCTGATTCCATTATTATTATTATTATTATTATTATTATTATTATTATTATTATTATTATTATTATTATTATTATTATTATTATTATTATTATTATTATTATTATTATTATTATTATTATTATTATTATTATTATTATTATTATTATTATCATTATTTATACTCCTGTTTTCTTTTGGCACGGTGGAAAAAAATAATTAGAATATGAATTAATCCTAAAAATATTCTTCTTATATTATTTTTCTATTTTTATCATTTTTCGTGTGTGTGTGTGTGTGTGTGTGTGTGTGTGTGTGTGTGTGTGTGTGTGTGTGTGTGTGTTTTGATCGACTGAGTGCGAAACTGGACACATGAAATATTGTAAAAAAAAGGAAAAAAAATATATGTCTGAAAACTGGCTATTGGGAGTGAGCGATGCCTACATGATTGATGACGTACACACACACACACACACACACACACACACACACACACACACACACACACTCTCACATACGCAGTTAAACGTACCAATACAGGGTTTGCAAATATACATGATTAATGGACACACACACACCCACATACACCCACACACCCACATACGCTGTTAAACGTACCAATACAGGGTTTGCAAATATACATGATTAATGGACACACAGACACCCACACACACACACACACACACACACGCACAGGAAGCCGCCTAATGCCCCAAAATGTGAGAGGAAATGGACCAGAGAAGAAAATGGGATGCCGAACTAATAGAAAACGGAGTGCCTGTGTTTTGTTTTGTGTATTTCCTTGTTTTATTTAATTATTTATGTGTTTCTTTTGTTTGTTTGATAGCTCAGTCTTTTATTTATTGTTTTGTTTTTGCTTCGTTCATTTATTTTTCTTTATTTATTGTGAGAAAAATAATATGACAAATTATAGTGTTTGAAATTTAATTCTTCATCTGTTCTTTTCCTCTTAGTCAGCTTCTTTATTTCTCTTTTTTCTTCTCTTCTACTTTTTCTTTTCCTTTTCTTCTCTTTTTCTTCATGTTTTTCTTTTTTCCTTTTCCTTTTATTCTTTACTTCTTCTTCTTCTTCTTCTTCCTCCTTTCCTTTTCTTCTTTTCTACTTCCATTTCTACTTTCGTCCTCCTCCTCCTCCTCCTCCTCCTCCTCCTACTACTACTACTACTACTACTACTTTTACAACTACTACTTTCTATAATAACGATAGAATAATAATAACAGTAATAACATTTTTCCCCTCCTCTCTCTCTCTCTCTCTCTCTCTCTCTCTCTCTCTCTCTCTCTCTCTCTCTCTCTCTCTCTCTCTCTCTCTCTCTCTCTCTCTCTCTCTCTCTCTCTCTCTCTCTCTCTCCTTTTCTTCTTTTCTTCCTGTTATTGAATACTAAGAGGAATTTTACGACCTCCGAATTTTCATAAGACACCCATAAAAAGTGGCCGTTTTCTGTAATTGCCGGTGATAAGAAAGGTACTCATATTCCATTTTCTTTGGCTTCTTTCCCTCTCCTTTCTCCTTCTTTGTGTTATTTCTTCAGGCATTTTCTTTTATAGTTTTGTGATACTTTTTATAATCTTTCTTTTTCTTACTTTCGTTTCGTGTTTGCCGTTTTCTGTAAGCTATTCGTCCATATAATGTGTGTTACTCCTCCGTTTTCTTTATATTTTCTTCCTCATGTTAATGGTGGATTCTATTAAACTACTGCTATATATTTTCTCCCCTTTTGTTGTGTAATTTGTGGAACTTTAATATTATTTTGTGTTCTCTTTTCCTTCTCTTTCGCGTTTTTTTTTTTAATTAGCGAGAATCTTTCTTAACTAATTCTGTCTTTCGTTTTCTTTATTTTTTCTTCCTTTTGTTAATGGTGGACCCTGTTAAACTACTTCTATACATTTCATCTCCTTTTGTTGTGTAATTTGTGGAAATTTGATATTACTTTGTGTTCTCTTTTCCTTCTCTTTCGTTTTTTTTTTTTAATTAATGAGAATCTCTTATAACCAATTCTGTCTTTCGTTTTCCTTATTTTTTCTTCCTTTTGTTAATGGTGGACCCTGTTAAACTACTTCTATATGATTTCTCTCCTTTTTCCGTGATAATTGTGGAACTTTGATATTACTTTGTGGTCTATTTTCTTTCTCTTTCGCGTTTTTTTAATTAATGAGAAACTTTGATAACTAATTCTGTTTTTCGTTTTCATTATTTTTTCTTCCTTTTGTTAATGGTGGACCCTATTATAAACTGCTTCTATATGATTTTTCTCCTTTTTCTGTGTTAATTGTGGAAGTTTGATATTACTTTGTGTTCTCTTTTTCTTTTCTCTCACGTTTTTTTTAAATTAATGAGAATCTTTTAAAACTACCTCTGTCTGTCGTTTTCTATTTTTTTTCAGTCTTTTGTTAATGGTGGACTCTATTATAAACTGCTTCTATATGATTTTTCTCCTTTTTCTGTGTTAATTGTGGAAGTTTGATATTACTTTATGTTCTATTTTCTTTCTCACGTTTTTTTCAATTAATGAGAAACTTTTGAAACTCATTCCGTCTCCCACTAATGTCCTTGTTTTCGTTTTCTAATGGGTGAGACTTCAAATTTTAATATATCCCTGTTTTCTCTTTTCCTTCTCTTTCGCGTTTTGTTACTTAATGAGAAACTTTTGTAACTCATTATGTCTCCCTCTTTTATCATTGTTTTCGTTTTCTAATGTTGAAGACTCGAAAACCCCAAATCTAATCCCTTTTAACGAGGTTCTAATCCTTTAAAGTTTGGTCTGTGGTCCTTTTTCTTTCTCTTATCAATGATGTACTTTTGAAATGACTTTGTTTTATACTCTAGTGCTTTGTGTTTTCATTTGTATGGCTTTCTCTGTTATTTCTTATCTCCTATTCTTCCTCTATCTTAATGTCAATATTTTCAATTTTCTCTAATCGAAGAAGACAAGGAGAAGAAAGTGAAGGAGAGAGAAAGGAAGAATGGAGAGGTGTGTGAGGTTGTCAGTGGCTGGTATAACCTCTCGTCAGGGAATAAGGAGGGAAGGAAGAAAGGGACTAAAGAAAAAGAAGAAGTAGACGGAAAGGAAGGCAAGGAGAAGAAAGTGAAGAAAAGAGAAGGGAAGAAAGGAGGAGTGTGTGAGGCTGTTGTCAGTGGCAGGAATAACCTCTCGCCGGGAAGAAAGGAAGAAAAGGACAAAGCAAAAAGAAGTGGAGGGAAAGAAAAGGAAGACAAGGAGAAGAAAGTGAATAAAAGAGAAGGGAAGAAAGAAGGAAAGTGTGAAGTTGTCAGTGGCAGGAATAACCTCTCGTCAGGGAATATGGGAGGGAAGGAAGAAAAGGATAAAGCAAAAAGAAATGGAGGGAAAGAAAAGGAAGACAAGGAGAAGAAAATGAAGAAAAGAGAAGGGAAGAAAGGAGAAGTGTGTGAGGCTGTTGTCAATGGCTCGAATAACCTCTCGCCAGGGAATATGGAAGGGAAGGAAGAAAGGAACAAAGGAAAAGAAGAAGTAAACGGAAAGGAAGACAAGGAGAAGACAGCGAAGAAGAGAAAAAGGAAGAAAGGAGAAGTGTATGAAGTTGTCAGTGGCAGGAATAACCTCTCGCCAGGGAATATGGGAGGGAAGGAAGAAAGGAACAAAGGAAAAGAAGAAGTAAACGGAAAGGGAGACAAGGAGAAGACAGCGAAGAAGAGAAAAAGGAAGAAAGGAGAAGTGTATGAAGTTGTCAGTGGCAGGAATAACCTCTCGCCAGGGTATAAGACAGACAGGTAACGGTGAAATAAAATAATCGAGTTAACTCCAGCTAGTGAGGAGGGAGGGGCCATTATGTCCTCTGCTGTCATCTACGGAGGTGATAAAATAGATAAGAAAAAAAGTTGCCCTCCGCCGCCCCCCGTGAAAAAGACAGAGAGGTGCCAAAGAAAAGGATCGAATTCGGTCGTAAAGGCGCCCTGATTCTCCTTATCTCAGTGTCCTTTCTTCTTCCCTTTTATTGCTTTCTATGGTCCATTTTATATTGTCTGTTTTCCTTTGTTGGATTCATTGTTTATTTCTGTTCTTATATATATGTTTTCACTTTCCGCATCCAGTCTTTTATTTCTTTTTTTCCTTTTTTTTTTTAACAAAGGAGACGGCTCAAGGGCAACAAAGAGAGTATAGAAAAAAAAAAGCCCGCTACTCACCGCTCCCACAACAGACAGAAGTAAAGAGTGTCCAAAAAAGAGGTAAATTTCTATATATGGTTTTAGTGTTGATATCGCGGTGTTACTCCTCTCTCCCTGTTTTCCATCTCAATCTTCCTTCTTTCTTTGTTTTCTCTAGTTTTTATTTCTCCTTTTACTTCCTTCTTTTACTCTTTTATCTCCGTTTTCTTCTTTTATTGACGCCTACTTTATATTTTCTCCTGTCATGATCTCGTTTGCCCTCTTTTCATCTTCTTTTTCCTTTTTTTGTCTCATTGTTTTCCTATTTCATTTATTTTCTTCACTGCTTTCAATATTTTCTACTCTTCCTTTATTACCTTCTAGTTTAATTTTCTCCTCACTTTTACTTTCTTTTTTTCCCTCCTTTCACAATTTTCTGTTTTCCTCGTATTCGTATCATAAGTCTAATCTTTTCACCTTTTTCCCCTCTAATTTCCTGTCTGTTACTCTCTTTTCTCTGCCCTTTCTTTCATCATAACAATTTTTCTCTTCCTCTCTTTAGCGTTTCTTTATTATATCTTATCTCCTTTTCAATTTTTCTTTAATTTTCCTTCTTTCTCATCTACGTTCATTCACTCATTTCCTCTCCTTTCCCTTGTTCCTTTTCCTTTTCCTCCTTTCCTTCGTTTCTCATCTTAAAGTCTAAACAATCGTTGCAGCCTCCGCTGTAAGTCAGTAATTAGGGTCCGTTTTCCCTAAGTCCCCCTCGTAAAGGGATCCCATTTTCTTCCTATTGTCACCACTCCGTTTTCTTTGATTCCTGCCTTCCCTTTCTCCCTCCCTTCCCTTCCTTTCTTTTTCCTCACCCCCTCCCTCCCTTTCTTATATATCTTCTATTTCTCCCCCCCCTCTCTCTCTCTCTCTCTCTCTCTCTCTCTCTCTCTCTCTCTCTCTCTCTCTCTCTCTCTCTCTCTCTCTCTCTCTCTCTCTCTCTCTCTCTCTCTCTCTCTCTCTCTCCCACCGCTGCCACCAGTGTCTCTCTCTCTCTCTCTCTCTCTCTCTCTCTCTCTCTCTCTCTCTCTCTCTCTCTCTCTCTCTCTCTCTCTCTCTCTCTCTCTCTCTCTCTCTCGTCCTTTAAGTCTCTTTCTCTATTTCTTTCTCCTTTAATTTCTCTCTCTTTAACGTTTTCTTTTGTACAGTTCAATAGTTTCTTTACTGTATCTCAATTTTTCTCTTTTATTTTGTTTCTTCTTCTTTATCATATATTTCCACTTCTTCTTTGTTCTTAAATTCACTTGTGTTGTGTTTTATATATTCCTTTATAAAGTCTATCGTTGAAAAATGTTTGGGGTTATATTAAAGTTAAGGGGAAGAAAAAAGATCGTAATATGGACGTAATGGAAGAAGGGAAAGGTTGTTAAATGGAGTAAGAATGAAAATGAAAGATAATTGTAAGTAAAAATAAGTTAAGTATTAGAAGATCGTAATATGGTCGTAATGGATGAAGGGAAAGCTTTTTAAATGGAGTAAGAATGAAAACAAAATATAATTGTAAGTAAAAATTAGTGTACCTTACCTTGCCTTACCGACGTACCGTATCCACCAGGACTTCGGTAACCACGGAGCGCCACCTGATTCTGTCTCTTG
Source organism: Eriocheir sinensis (assembly GCF_024679095.1). Taxonomy (NCBI): domain Eukaryota; kingdom Metazoa; phylum Arthropoda; class Malacostraca; order Decapoda; family Varunidae; genus Eriocheir; species Eriocheir sinensis. Next base: position 5,114,263 of record NC_066569.1, on the reverse strand, counting down.
TTAGCTGCATGAACTCAACAAGCGTAACCCGTCCGCTATGATTGGCATGGATTTGGCTTTCGCTGGTAGCTTGGTAACATATAGTCCCAGGTCTTTCTCAGCCTCTGTGGTGGATAGTGGAGTGTTTCCCATGTGGTATTGGTGTGCTGGATATCCCTTCAGTGGTAGCCTGGTAACATACACTCCCAGGTCTTTCTCAGCCTCCGTGGTGGATAGTGGAATGTTTCCCATGTGGTATTGGTGTGCTATATATCCCTTCACTGGTAGCCTGGTAACAGACACTCCCAGGTCTTTCTCAGCCTCTGTGGTGGATAGTGGAGTGTTTCCCATGTGGTATTGGTGTGCTGGATATCCCTTCACTGGTAGCCTGGTAACAGACACTCCCAGGTCTTTCTCAGCCTCTGTGGTGGATAGTGGAGTGTTTCCCATGTGGTATTGGTGTGCTGGATATCCCTTCACTGGTAGCCTGGTAACATACACTCCCAGGTCTTTCTCTGCCTCTGTGGTGGATAGTGGAGTGTTTCCCATGTGGTATTGGTGTGCTGGATATCCCTTCACTGGTAGCCTGGTAACATACACTCCCAGGTCTTTCTCAGCCTCTGTGGTGGATAGTGGAGCGTTTCCCATGTGGTACTGGTGTGCTGGATATCCCTTCACTGGTAGCCTGGTAACATACACTCCCAGGTCTTTCTCAGCCTCTGTGGTGGATAGTGGAGTGTTTCCCATGTGGTATTGGTGTGCTGGATATCCCCTCCCAAGGTGCAGAACTTTACATTTTTCTTCATTAAATTGTAGCAGCCACTTTTTGTTCCACTCCTGTAGCTTGGTGATGTCTTCTGGTAGGATATCCGCAGTCAAGGGGTTAAGATGTCCTCCCGCCACTCTCGTCACACCATCCATAAGTTTCTCTCTCTGTCTCCCTCTTGCACTTCTGCCTTTAACCATCCCAGTCAACACCGCAGCCTCCATCTCAATATTCCTTCTCATATGTCCGAGATATCTCATTTGCCGTCATTTTATTGGTGTCTTCATTTCCCTCACCACTCTCTCTCTCTCTCTCTCTCTCTCTCTCTCTCTCTCTCTCTCTCTCTCTCTCTCTCTCTCTCTCTCTCTCTCTCTCTCTCTCTCTCTCTCTCTCTCTCTCTCTCTCTCTCTCTCTCTCTCTCCTTTTCCGTCTCATTTATTGTTTTCCTATTTCATTAGTAAGTAAGTATACGTAAGATAATAGTGTGATAGAAATAAAGTATTAAGTAGGGTAAGTAAGTACGGTAAGAAGTAAGTCTTTTATTATTTTATTTATATTATTTCTTTCGTTACTTTTCCTGTTCAGCTTTATTCTTTATTGTCGTTTACCTTCATCTTTTCTTGTATGTAATTTTATGTGTTATTATGTATCTCAGTTTTTCTCTAACCTATCTTTTTTTTCGTATATTTGAAGGTTTTAATTTCCTGTCTCTTCATCTCATCCTACATTGCTTTCTATCTTTTCATTTTTTTCTGTATCTTTCATTACTTCATTTTCTCGATCTTCATTTTTCTTATTTCTTTTTTTTCCCTATATTTGAAGATTTTACTTTCCTATCTTTTCATTTTATTATACATTGCTTTCTATCTTTTAATTTTTTCTGTTTTCATTTCTTCATTTTCTCAGTCTTCATTTTTCTTATTTCTTGATCCTCTTTTTTCTCTAACCTATCTTTTTTTCCCTATATTTGAAGATTTTACTTTCCTATCTTTTGATTTTATTATACATTGCTTTCTATCTTTTAATTTTTTCTGTTTTCATTTCTTCATTTTCTCAATCTTCATTTTTCTTATTTCTTGATTCTCTTTTTTCTCTAACCTATCTTTTTTCCTATATTTGAAGATTTTACTTTCCTATCTTTTCATTTTATTCTACATTGCTTTCTATCTTTTCATTTTTCTCTATCTTTATTTCTTCATTTTCTCAATCTTCAGTTCCCCTATTTCTTGATTTTCTTTTTATTCTGTATCCTTAAATGAATTACTTTATACCATACTTAATACTTTACTTTACTCAAACTATTATCCTACGTATACTTACTTTTTACTTTCAATTATCTTTTCTTTTCCTTCTTATTCCTTTTAACAGTCTTTCCCTTCCTCCATTACGACCATATTGCGATTTTCTTCCCCTTAACTTTAATATAATGCCAAACTTTTATATTTTTGAGAGAGAGAGAGAGAGAGAGAGAGAGAGAGAGAGAGAGAGAGATTGTTACCTGGCAGCAGCGTTGGGATACAGAGAGAGAGAGAGAGAGAGGGAGAGAAAAAAGAAAACGGAGAGAGAAATGGAAGAAAACGGAGCCCATTAAAGAGAATGGACGCCCCTCGTGGCCACAAACCCAAGAAATATATCTGTCTTTAAGTGTGGTTCATGCCCTTCTCTCTCTCTCTCTCTCTCTCTCTCTCTCTCTCTCTCTCTCTCTCTCTCTCTCTCTCTCTCTCTCTCTCTCTCTCTCTCTCTCTCTCTCTCTCTCTCTCTCTCTCTCTCTCTCTCTCTCTCTCTCTCTCTCTCTCTCTCTCTCTCTCTCTCTCTGTCTCTCTCAACTCGTCTCAATCTTAAGTGGAATCTGTCACTCACGCACTCACTAACTCACTCGAGAGAGAGAAGAAGACATAACCTATCTCAAATTAAGCGTAAAAATCCATAAAACTCATCCAATTATAATTATCTATAATAAAAATCACCGATAATTCATAAACGATATAAACTTCACTATAAACGATTGAACCCTCTATAAACACACAGACAAACACGCCGTCTATCACACGCTCCGGAGAAACCACCAAACTATAGGCGATTGGATTCCCTCTCTCTCTCTATTTATACAAGCGAGGTAGAAGAGTTTCCGATCCTCTTTTCGAATCTTTTTGTGTAGGTTTCAATCCCTTTTGTGCGTCACGTGGGCGATTAAATCCTTTGTGCGGCGTCTTTCAATGGGATTCACGACCTTTCTTAACTGTCTTCTTTATGCAAATGGTTTATCAATATTTTGTGTGTGTGTGTGTGTGTGTGTGTGTGTGTGTGTGTGTGTGTGTGTGTGTGTGTGTGTGTGTGTGTGTTTCTTTCTTTCTGTCTCTCTCTCTCTCTCTCTCTCTCTCTCTCTCTCTCTCTCTCTCTCTCTCTCTCTCTCTCTCTCTCTCTCTCTCTCTCTCTCTCTCTCTCTCTCTCTCTCTCTCTCTCTCTCTCTCTCTCTCTCTCTGTCTCTGTGTCTCTCTCTCTCTCTCTCTCTCTCTCTCTCTCTCTCTCTCTCTCTCTCTCTCTCTCTCTCTCTCTCTCTCTCTCTCTCTCATAAGAGGATCAGAAACTATTGAATGACATGATAAGGAATTGATTTTTTTCTTGTTTTTCGTTCTTTTATTATTTAAGAATCACAAGGAGTTTGCAAAGGCTCTTATGACGTGATCTTTTGTTTTCTTTATTTCTGTTTATTTTTTTTCTTACTTCCTCTTTCGTCATATTCTTATTCATTTTATTCTGTACTTGATTTCATAATTTTTGTCTATTTTCTCCTGTTTTCTAATTTTCTTATTCATTTTCTTGTGTACTCATCTACTCACTTTCATCTATTTCTTTTCATCTATTTTTTTCATTTCCTTATTTCTGATTTTCTCCATATTTTCTTTTTTTCTTTTTTCTTATTTCTTCTTTTATTTCACTGATTAATCTTTTGTTCGGTTTTAATATTTTTTTCATTTCCTTATTTCTGATTTTCTCCATATTTTCTTTTTTTCTTTTTTTCTTACTTCTTCTTTTATTTCACTGATTAATCTTTAGGTCGTTTTTAATTTTTTTTTAACTTGCTTATTTTCTTCATTTATTGACTCATTTTCTTATTCGTGTTACATTTTCTTAGCTATTTTTTTTGCTTGTTCTTCATTGTTATTCTCCTTATTTTCTTATTTCCTCGTTTCCTTATTTCTTGTTATATCTTTATTAACTTATTTTTTATGTATTTCTTGTCTTTTTTTCATATTCTTTTATTTACTTATTTCTTATTTGTATTTATTTCTTTATTCACTTATTCCTTGTTTTTATTTTTTATGTGTTTCTTGTCTTTTTCGTATTTTTTTATTTACTTATTTCTTATTTGTATTTATTTCTTTATTCACTTATTCCTTGTTTTCTTTCCCTTATCTGTTTCACCGATTGATCTCTCGTTCTTTTTTTATATATATTTTTCTTGGCGTTTTCTTATTTACTTGATTTTTCTTGTTTTCTTTTGCTTGTTAACTCATTCTCTTTCAATTCCTCATCAAAAACTCCAATAATCGTGCGGATAAAAAGTATAAACGATTTAATCCTTTTAAATAGGTTTCAATCCCCTTAAGTCTTCCTTTTAAGGGGATCAGGAGCACAAGGCAAGGATCTGATCACTTATACAACATGACTATAAGCTACTTGATCCTCTTTCTCAGTGGGTTAAGGAGGAGGAAGAGGAAGAGGAGGAAGAAGAGGAGAAGGAGGAGGAGGAAGAAGAGGAGGTAGAAGAGGAAGACAAAGAGAGGAGGTGGTGGTGGTTGTGAAGCAGGAAGAAGAAAAGGAGGAGGAGGAGGAGGAGGAAGAGGAGGAGGGGGGGGGAGGTGGAGGAGATGGAGGAAGAGGAGGAGTGTGGTGGAAGAGGTTAGTATGTAAGAGGAATGAACGATGAGCGAGGAGGAGGAGGAGGAGGAGGAGGAGGAGGTGGTGGTGGAGGAGGTGGAGGAGGAGGAGGAGGAGGAGGAGGGTTGAAGGAGGTGATATTTGTGGGAGAATGAGAGGGGACAAGTGGAGAGAGAGAGAGAGAGAGAGAGAGAGAGAGAGAGAGAGAGAGAGAGAGAGAGGAAGGAGGAGGGAAGAAGAGGAGAAGGAGGAGGCAGGTGGGCAGAGAGAGAGAGAGAGAGAGGTTATCATTGAAAGGAGGAAGAAGGAGGAGGAGGAGGAGGAGGAGGGAGCAGGAGAAGGAGCAGGAGGAGGAGGAGGAAGACGAGGAGGAGGAGGAGGAGGAGGAGGAGGAGGAGGAGGAGGAGGAAGCAAAATTACGTGATCTCACTAAGCAATCGGAAACTGTTAAAGATGACCTGACCAACACGAGAGAGAGAGAGAGATGATAAAGGAAGAGATTGATAGATTTACAGTTATTTGTCTCTTTTTCATCTCTGCATCCGCCCCTGAGAGAGAGAGAGAGAGAGAGAGAGAGTTCCATTTCCGGTGCTGTAAGATAACTCGGAATTAATTATTAGCTGCGTGTTATACAATGGTAATTCTCTCTCTCTCTCTCTGGGACGGAGAGAGAGAGAGAGAGAGAGAGAGAGAATGGATGTTATTAGAGTTTGAAAAACAGAAAGTGAGTGAGGAATTGTAGAGAGAAAAAGGAGAGAGAGAGAGAACCGTATATCTATCTATCTCTTCCTTTATCATATTCCTCTCTCTCTCTCTCTCTCTCTCTCTCTCTCTCTCTCTCTCTCTCTCTCTCTAATGCAGTATAGGGTTCACCTGTTGATTAATGAGTTTGTTTACCTGTTGAGTTCATCACCTGTCACTTTCCTCCCCTCTTCTTACCCTCTTTCCCCTCATTTTCCCTTATTTTCCCCTCTTCTTCCTCTTTGTTCCTCTTTTTTCCCCTCTTCTTCCCCTTCGTTCCTCTTTTTTCCCCTCTTCTTCCCCTTCGTTCCTTTCTTTTCCCCTCTTCTTCCCCTTCTTTCCTCTTTTTCCCCTCTTCCCCTTCTTTCCTTTCTTTTCCCTTCTCTCTTCCTCTTCTTCCTTCTCTTTCTTTCTTCCTCTTCTTTTCCCCTCTTCTTCCCTTCTTTCCTTTCTTTTTCCCTCTTCTTTCCCTTCGTTCCTCTTTTTCCCCCTCTTCTTCCCCTTCTTTCCTTTCTTTTCCCCTCTTCTTCCCCTTCTTTCCCCTCTTTTTCCCCTCTTCTTCCCCTTCTTTCCTTTCTTTTCCCCTCTTCTTCCCCTTCTTTCCTTTCTTTTCCCCTCTTCTTCCCCTTCTTTCCTTTCTTTTCCCCTCTTCTTCCCCTTCTTTCCCCTCTATTCAGCTCTTTTTCCCTAATTTCCCCCGCTTCTTCCCTTTTTTTTCCTCTTTTTCAGTTCCCTCTTTTTCTCTGGTTTTGTGTTTTCTTCCTTTTGCTTTCCACTCTATTTTCCTCCCCTTCCCTTCTTCCATTTCTTCTTTTTTTCTCTTTTCCATTTTTATTAATTTTTCTTCTCAATATTTTTTTTCCTTTTTTTCGTCTTTATTCTCTCTATTCCGTTTATCTTCCGTTTCTCTTCCTTTCTCTTTCTTTCCTTATTTCACCTTATTCTTCTTTTTTTTTCTCTTCCTTATATTCGCATTTTCCTCTTGTTTTACTTGATATTTTTTTCCTCTTTTTCTTTCACCTTATTCTTTCTTTCTCCTCTTCCTCTTTTCTTTGTCCCCTTTTCCCTAACTTTCCTTCCCCTTCTCACCTTATTTTCCTTTCTCTTTGTTTTCTGTATTTATTTTCTTTATCTTTGTTTTCTCTATCTCTATTTTCTTTTTCCTATCTTTGCATTCTTCCCTCCTTCTCCCTTTTCCCTTCCTTTATTCTCTCCTTTGTTTCTTCTCGTTCTCTTATCACCTGCTAATTAAAATCTACTTACCTGTTTCAATCTCTCTCTCTCTCTCTCTCTCTCTCTCTCTCTCTCTCTCTCTCTCTCTCTCTCTCTCTCTCTCTCTCTCTCTCTCTCTCTCTCTCTCTCTCTCTCTCTCTGTCTCCCACCGCTTCCCACTTTCTCTCTCTCTCTCTCTCTCTCTCTCTCTCTCTCTCTCTCTCTCTCTCTCTCTCTCTCTCTCTCTCTCTCTCTCTCTCTCTCTCTCTCTCTCTCTCTCTCTCTCTCTCTCTCTCTCTCCTCCTCTCTCCCCTCTCTCCTCTCTCTCCTCACTCTCCCCTTCCTCTTCCCCCTCTCTTCTCCTCTCTCTCCCTCTTTCTCACTTTCTCTCCTCCTCTCCTTTTCCTCTTTAAACCCTGTCTCCCTCTGTCTCCTTCTCTCCTCTCTCTCCACCTCTCTCTCCCTCTCTCTCCTCCACAGTCATCCTCAACAGTCTTTGCGAGAGGTTTTTGCCGGAGAATGTGTCTGCAATTATCTTTCTGAGTTGCACGGAGAACTACGGGCGCGCCACAGCCTCCGCCCAGTACTTCCTGCAGCTGGCCGGCTACCTGGGCATCCCCGTCATCGCCTGGAACGCCGACAACTCTGGGCTGGAGCAGGTGAGTCAGGTGAGCGAGGGCGTGGGAGGGAAAGTAATAAGGGAGGGTATTTGGGGGAGGGGTCTAGAGATAGCTTCCCGTTTTCTTTCTGCTTTGCTCCCATTCTGCTTTTTAGTTCCCCCTTACAGCCCTATATACACACACACACACACACACACACACACACACACACACACACACACACATTATTTTACAGCAAGGACAGTTCAAGGGCAACAGAACAAAAATGAAAGCAAAAAAAAAAAAGCACACTAGGCCTCCAATAACATGACATTCAACAAGAGGTCAAAAGAGAGGTCAGTTTCGGGAGAAGAGGTCAAGAGGTCAGGTTATAGGCAGGAGGAAATACAGACAGAGGAAGGCTGTTGCATAGTTTACCAGTCGAAGGAATACTCTCTCTCTCTCTCTCTCTCTCTCTCTCTCTCTCTCTCTCTCTCTCTCTCTCTCTCTCTCTCTCTCTCTCTCTCTCTCTCTCTCTCTCTCTCTCTCTCTCTCTCTCTCTCTCTCTCTCTCTCTCTCTCTCTCTCTCTCTCTCAGGCGGCTCTATCTCTCTATCTATCTATCTCCCGTTTTCTTTCGACCGAACGTTTTATTTCTACCGAACGTTTTTTTTCTAGCTAACGTTTTCTTTTTACCTAACGTTCTTTTCTTTCCTTCTTTCATAATTTCCTTTTCACTTTCTTTCTTCTCTTTCTTTCTTTCCTTTCTTTCTTTCTTTCTTTTTTTCTTTGTCTTACTCTTTTGTTTTGTCTCTTTCCTTCTTTCATAATTTCTTTCTCTCTTTCTTTCTTTCTTTCTTTCTTTCTTTCTATGTTTTACTCTTTTGTTTTGTTTCGTTCCTTCTTTCATAATTTTTTTCTCTTTCTTTCCTTCCTTTCTTTCTTTCTTTCTTTCTTTCTTTTTTTCTTTGTCTTACTCTTTTGTTTTGTCTCTTTCCTTCTTTCATAATTTCTTTCTCTTTCTTTCCTTCCTTTCTTTCTTTTTGTCTCTTTTTTCTTTCTTTCTTTGTCTCACTCTTATGTTTTGTCTCGTTCCTTCTTTCATAATTTCTCTCTCTCTTTCTTTCTTTCTCTCATTCTCTGTTTATAATTCTTTTCCTCCTTTTATATTTTTTCTCCACCAATTCTCATCTGCAACTCCTCTTCCCATCCCCACGCACAAACTAACACACTTTCTTTACCTTCCACCCTCTCTCTCTATCTCTCTCTCCCCTGCAGGCGGCACAGACGGGGCTCAGGATCCAGCTGGCCCCTTCTGTGCATCACCAAGCGGCCGCCATGTTGAGCATCCTCGTTCGCTACCAGTGGCACTCCCTCTCCATCGTGACCTCTCAGATCGCCGGACACACCGACTTCGTACAGGCCGTCAGGGATCAAGTCGCGAGCCATCAGGAGCAGCACAGAGCCAAGTAGGTGATGGGGAGTGGTTGGGAAATGGGTGAGGTGATGGGAAGGTTGGGGAAGGATGGGAAAGGGGTTGGGGTGATTGGGAGGATCGGGAAATGGACGGGGAAGGTAAAGATGGGTTTGGAAAGGTTTAAAAAAGTTGGAAGTGGGAGGGGAAGGGCTGGGGTGATGGGGAGGATTGGGAAAGGGATGGGGAAGGATTGGGATGTTTGGGGGGATGGGGAGGTTTAGGAAAGGGATGGGAAAGAGGTTGGGATGATGGGGAGGATTGGGAAAGGGATGGGGAAGTGGTAGGATGTTTGGGGGGGATGGGGAGGTTTGGGAAAGGGATGGGAAAGGGGTGGGTTGTATGGGGGGGATGGGGAGGTTTGGGAAAAGTATGGGAAAGGGGTGGGATGTTTTGTGGGGGATGGGGAGGTTTGGGAAAGGGATGGGGGATGGGGTGGGATGTTTGGGGTGATGGGGAGGTTTGGGAAAGGGATGGGGAAGGGGTAGGATGTTTGGGGAGGATTGGGAAAGGGATGGGGAATGGGTTAGGTGATTTGGAAGGGGTTGGGAAAGAGATGGGGAAGGGGTGAGATGTTTACTGTGATGGGGAGGGATTGGGGAAAGGATGGGAAAGGGGTAGGATGTTTGGGGTGATGGGGAAGTGATGGGAAAAGGGTGGGATGTTTTGGGGGGATGGGGATGTTTGGGAAAGGGGTAGGAAAGGGGTGGGAAGTTTGGGGGGATGGGGAGGTTTGGGAAAGGGATGGGGAAGGATGGGAAAGGGGTGGGATGATTGGGAGGGTTGGGAAAGGGATGGGGAAAGGGTGGGATGTTTTGGGGGGATGTGTAGGTTTGGAAAGGGATGGGGAAGGGGTGGGATGTTTGGAATGATGGGGAAGGGGTTAGGAACGGATGGGGAGGGGAAAGAATGATGGGCAAGTATTAGGGAAGGAATACAAAGGGCAGACTAGGGTAGACTTGGGTACTTTTCAGGGTAACAGGTTTCAATGGGGTTGTGAAGATCTGTTAAGGGTAAAAGAAGAAAGAAAATATAGTACTTTTTCTGATTAATAAAGAAAAAAATGTCTACGGTAGGAAATAAGGACTTCGGATAGATATTAGGGTAAGGGGAAGGAAGGGGAAGGAAGGGAAAGAAGGGGAAGGAAGGGGATGGAAGGGGAAAGAAGGAAGGAAAGAAGGGGAGGAAAGGGGAAGGAAGGGGATGGAAGGGGAAAGAAGGAAGGAAAGAAGGGGAGGAAAGGGGAAAAAAGGGGAAGGAAGGGGAGGGAAGGGAAAAGAAGGGAAAGGAAGGGGAAGGAAAGGGAGGGAAGGTGAAGGAAGGGGAAGAAAGGGGAGGGAAGGGGAAAGAAGGGGAGGGAAGGGAAAAGAAGGGAAAGGAAGGGGAAGGAAAGGGAGGGAAGGTGAAGGAAGGGGAAGGAAGGGGAAAGCAAGGGGAAAGAAGGGGAAGGAAGGGGAGGGAAGAGGAAAGAAGGGGAAGGAAGGGGGGAAGCTAATATATAAGTCCCCCTTTTCATTATTGTCGATCAAAAGGGAAATAAAAGAGAAGAAAACGGGGGGGGCAGGTCATTTAGTTGATGGGGTACTCTCTCATATCCTCCTGTTTTTTGCCCCTTCCTTCCTTCTCCCTTCCTCTCCCTTTCTCCACCTTTTCCTCTCCCTCTCATCACTGACACCCGCCTTGACAAATCGTCCTTTTTGCTGGAGGGAGAAAAGGTGAAAGGAGGGAGGGGAGGGAGAGAGTGGGAAGATGAGAAAGGGAGAGGGGGAGACAGATGGTAAATGGGGAGGAAAGGAGAGAGGGGGGGAGATAGGGAGAGGTAAGGGGAAGGGAGGAAGGAGGGAGGGAGGATAAGAGGAAGAGAGGGAGAGAGATGAAGGAGGGAAGGAGAGGAAGGGAAAAGATGAGAGGTGAGAGGAGGGAGAGAGAGAGAGAAGAAAGACTTAAATGGGAGCTATTTTTCTTGTTCTTATTAAAGCCACAAAAATATCTCCCTTTTATTTATTTCTCTCGTTTTTTATACTTTTTTTTCACTTTTTTGTGTTTTTCCTTTTTTTTCTTTTTTTGTCATTCTCTATTTCTTATGTTCTGTTTTTTCTTTTCTCCTTTTTATATTTTTTTCTTTCATTTTTCTTTCTTTTCTTTCTTTTGTTTTACTCTTTTGATTTTTTCTTTCCTCTCCTTCTTTCATAATTTTCTTTCTTACTTTCTTTCATTTTTTTTTCTTTCTTTCTTTCATTCTTTGTCTTACTCTTTTGTTTTGTCTTTTTCCTTCTTTCATAATTTCTTTCTCTCTTTCTTTCTTTCTTTCTTCCTTTCTTTCTTTCATTCTTTCTTACTTTCTTTGTTTCTTTCTTTTGCTTTCTCACTTTCCTTCTTTCCTTCTTTCATTTCTCTTTCTTTCTCTCTCTTTCATGCAAAAAATGGTAAGGGTACAAGTGAGAGAGAGAGAGAGAGAGAGAGAGAGAGAGAGAGAGAGAGAAGGAGGTTCTGTTTTAACTGTCGCTCTGATCAAACTTTTCCCTTCTTCCTTGTTTGCTCTCTCTCTCTCTCTCTCTCTCTCTCTCTCTCAGTGACCCCAGAGAGAGAGAGAGAGAGAGAGAGAGAGAGAGAGAGAGAGGATAGTTCACTCACATTCCAAATTGCTCCGCTGTTGTTATTGTTTTTATTCATCCCTTTGACGTCACGAGCAGGTAGGAGACTCCATTTTACCCTTCCGAGTGCGAGAATTTTCCTCTTCTCACGAATTTTTTCCTCCATATCTTTCCTCCACGCCACGCAATTTTTCCTCCGATGGGCTCTGGGGATTCCTCGGGGTGGCAAGGACCGGAGGAGGGATGTTTTCTCCCCTCCACACCCCCTGGGGAGGAGAAAATGGGGAGAGAAGTGTGGTGGGCAGGGACGGGAGGAGAGTATTGGAACCTGAATGCGTTTGAGAGATGGGTGTCCTTCTGTCTGTAATGAGGTGGTTATTTCTCTCTCTCTCTCTCTCTCTCTCTCTCTCTCTCTCTCTCTCTCTCTCTCTCTCTCTCTCTCTCTCTCTCTCTCTCTCTCTCGTGGGTTGTAATTTTTCTCATTTTTTATTTTTTTTATTTTTCACCTTCTTCTTCTTCTTCTTCTTCTTCTTCTTCTTCTTCTTCTTCTTCTTCTTCTTCTTCTTCTTCTTCTTCTTCTTCTTCTTCTTCTTCTTCTTCTTCTTCTTCTTCTTCTTCTTCTTCTTATTTCTTCATTTCTTCTTCTTCTTCTTCTTCTTCTTCCTGCCTTCTTCTTCCTCTTTTCTTCATTTCTTCTTTTCTTTCTTTTCTTCCTCCTTATCTTCTTTCTTCCTCCTCCTCCTCCTCCTTTCTTTATTTCCTCTTTCCTTCTCCATTCTTTCTCCCTTTCATTTTCTCCTTTTTCATCTTCTCTCTTTTTCCTTTTCTTTTTCTCTCTTTCTCCCTTCTCTTACTCTCTCTCTCTCTTCTCCTCCTTCTCTCTCTCTCTCTCTCTCTCTCTCTCTCTCTCTCTCTCCTTTCTTCCCTCTCTCTCTCTCTCTCCTTTCTTTCAGTCTCCTCCTCACCTCTCTCTCTCTCTCTCCCACAGGTTCGTTATCATTGACACCATAGTTATCGACGACGTAAGGAAGTCTCTCATCCGCCTCAAGAACTCGGAGGCGCGCATCGTTCTACTCTACTCGACGAAGGAGGAAGCCACTGCCATCATGGGCCAAGCGAAGAAATTGGGGCTGGTGGACAAGGATTACATGTGGATCGTGACTCAGAGCGTGGTGGGCGATCGGATGTCCAAGGAACTCCCCGTGGGCATGTTAGGTAAGTATTGGGTAAGGGGATGTAGGGTGGGTATGTTGTGGGTAAGTGTAGGGTAAGGGTGTGGGGGGAGAGGTGGGTAAGTGTGGGTCTGTGTGGGGGAGGTGGGTAGGTGTGGGTGGGTGTGGGGGAGGTGGGTAAGTGTGTGTGGGGGTATAAGGGGTTCCACTTTTCATAGGTAAGAGGTAAGGGAGATGGGGAGAATAGGGGAGGGTGAAAAAGGGAGATTAAGGTAAGGAATGGAAGGAAGAAAGGGTGTGTGGAGGGTAAGGGGTTCATTTTTCATAGGTAAATAAGGGAGATGGGGAGGTTAGGTGAGTGTAGGGTAAGGGGATGTAGGGGGTAGGTAAGGAGAGAGGGAGGGAGAGAGAAGGGAGAGGAGGGAAGAGGAAGACGATGGGAAAGGCAATGAAGGAAGAGGGAGAGAGGGAAAAGGCAAGGAAGGGAGGGAGAGAAAAGGATGAAAGAGGGAGAGGAAAGGTGAGGGAGGGAAAGGAGAGAAGAGGAAGACGATGGGAAAGGCAATGAAGGAAGAGGGAGAGACGGAAAAGGCAAGGAAGGGAGGGAGAGAAAGGATGGAAAAGGGAGAGGAAAGGTGAGGGAAGGAAGGGAGAAGGGAGAGAGAGAGAGAAGGGAGGTTACGTATGGGGGAGTAGATGTGAAGGGAGGGTAAGGGAAGAAAGGAAAGGGAGGGTTGTAAGGGAAAGGAGGGGAAAGGGAGGGAATGGAGGGAAAGGGAAGGAAAAGTAGAAGGTATATAATGTGTTGAAGGAGGAAGAGAAAAAAAGGAGGAAGAGAAAAAGAAGGAAGAGAAATAATGAAGAGAAAAAATGAAGAGAAAAAGAAGGAAGAGAAAAAAGGAAGAGAAAAAGAAGAAAGAGAAAAAATGAAGAGAAAAAGAAGGAAGAGAAAAAAGGAGGAAGAGAAAAAGAAGGAAGAGAAAAAAGGAAGAGAAAAAGAAGAAAGAGAAAAAATGAAGAGAAAAAGAAGGAAGAGAAAAAAGGAAGAGAAAAAGAAGAAAGAGAAAAAATGAAGAGAAAAAGAAGGAAGAGAAAAAAGGAAGAGAAAAAGAAGAAAGAGAAAAAATGAAGAGAAAAAGAAGGAAGAGAAAAAAGGAAGAGAAAAAGAAGAAAGAAAAAATGAAGAGAAAAAGAAGGAAGAGAAAAAGAAGAAAGAGAAAAAATGAAGAGAAAAAGAAGGAAGAGAAAAAGAAGAAAGAGAAAAAATGAAGAGAAAAAGAAGGAAGAGAAAAAGAAGAAAGAGAAAAAAGGAAGAGAAAAAGAAGGATGAGAAAAAAGGAAAAGATTGAAGGGAAGAAAAAGAGAAAAGGAAGAAGAGAAAAAAAGGGAATAATTGAGGAAGAGAAAGAATAAGAAGAGAAGGAAAAGAAAAAACAGGAAAATAATTGATGAGAAAAAGAAAAAACAAGAGGAAGAGAAAAACGAGAAATAATTGAAATAAGAAAAAATAAAGAAAAAGAAGAAAAAAAGGAAATAATTGAAGAGGAAGAGGAAGAGGAAGAAAAAACGAAAAAATAAAAAAAAGGAAATAATTGAAGAGGAAGAGGAAGAGGAAGAAAAAACGAAAAAATAAAAAAAAGGAAATAATTGAAGAGGAAGAGGAAGAGGAAGAAAAAACGAAAAAATAAAAAAAAGGAAATAATTGAAGA
>NC_066569.1:5090136-5095136 GCF_024679095.1 Eriocheir sinensis | reverse complement strand
CCGTTGTTTACCTGAAGTTGTTTGCTTTTGTATGTGTGTTTGTTTGTGTGTGTGTTTGTTTATCCCCCTCTGTTTGTTCTCTCTCTCTCTCTCTCTCTCTCTCTCTCTCTCTCTCTCTCTCTCTCTCTCTCTCTCTCTCTCTTTTGTTTGTCTGTCTTCTTGTCTTCTTATTTTTTTTGATTTTTTTTTTTTTCTTTTTTTTTTTTTTTTTCTTTTTTTTTCTTTTTTCTCTCTCTCTCTCTCTCTCTCTCTCTCTCTCTCTCTCTCTCTCTCTCTCTCTCTCTCTCTCTCTCTCTCTCTCTCTCTCTCTCTCTCTCTTTTCTCTCTCTCTCTCTCTTTTCTCTCTCTGTCTTTCTCTTCTCTTTTCTCTTCTTTCTTCTCTTTCTCTTTTCTCTTCTCTTTTCTTTCTTTCTCTCTCTTCTCTTTTCCTCCTTCTTTTTTTCTTTTTTTTCTCTTCTCTATTTTCTCTTTTTCTCTTTCTTTTCTCTTCTCTCTTCTCTCTCTCTCTCTTCCTCTTTCTCAACCTCCCTTTCTCTCCTCACTTCTCTTCATCATATTTAATCACCTCTCTCTTACTCTCTCCTCTCTCTTCCTTCTTCACTCTCTCCTCCTCTTTCTCTCCTCCTTCTCTCTCTTCTCTTCATCCCATTTACTCACCTCTCTCTTACTCACCTCTCCTCCTCTTCATCTCTTCCGCAGGGGTTCAATTCGACACCTTTCCTCTCTCCTCCTCTTTCTCACCCTCCCTTTCTCTCCTCACTTCTCTTCATCCTATTTACTCACCTCTCTCTGACTCACCTCACCTCCTCTTCATCTCTTCCGCAGGGGTTCAATTCGACACCTTTAATCTCTCCTCCTCTTTCTCATCCTCCCTTTCTCTCCTCACTTCTCTTCATATCATTTACTCACCTCTCTCTTACTCACCTCACCTCCTCTTCATCTCTTCCGCAGGCGTTCACTTCGACACTTCCATGGACAGCCTCACCTCGTCCATTCTCACGGCTGTCGAGGTCTTTGCTTACGCCATTGAGGAATTCGTGAACCAGACGCGATTCCGGAACGGTGACCAGTACCCGCGCCTCTCCTGCAACGACCACAGGAACTCCAAGTGGGCGCTGGGGTCAACGTTCTATAGGTAAGTGGATAGGGAGATTGGAAAGGGGTGAAGGGGTGAAGGAGGGGGGATTAAGAGCAAGAGAGATGTAAGATTTAAGTAAGATAGGAAATAGACGACCACAGGAACTCCAAGTGGGCGCTGGGGTCAACCTTCTATAGGTAAGTGGATAGGGAGATTGGAAAGGGGTGAAGGGGTGAAGGAGGGGGGATTAGGAGCAAGAGAGATGTCAGAGTTAAGTAAGAGAGGAAATAGAGTAGAGGAGAGAGAAAAGGGAGATGAAAAGAGTGGGGTGAGAGGGAGAAGAGAGAAAAGAGAAGAGAGGAAGATTGGGAAGGGGTTCAGAAAGGAGGGGAAATGAGGGAGACAGAGGGTTAGGTTTCAGAGAGGGAGGAATGGGGAGGAGTTTAAGGGGAGAGAGAAATGGGAAAGTGGGGAGGAGAGATGAGAGGGAGGAAGAAGCAAAGATAGGGAGGATAAACGGAAATGGAAAATAAGAAGGAAAAAGAAGAGAAAGAATGAAAAAGTGAAATAAATGAAGAGAAATGAGAAAGAATGAAGAGGGAGCAAAAGGAGAAATAGAGAGAAATGGAGAAGAAGAGAGAAAAAGAGTAAATAAAAGACGAAGGAAACAAAAAAATGGAAAAATGTAAGAAAGAAAAAAGGAGGAAGGAAAAAATGAATCTTGCTCCACATCTTACAGGTAATTGGAGAGAGAGAGAATTATAACACTGGTGGCAGCGGTGGGATACAGAGAGAGAGATTGTATGCAAGATAGAGATGATGACGTAACGACTTAATTAGAGAAATGAGAGAAAGAAGGAAGGAAGGAAGGAAAGGAGGAAGGAAGGAAGGAAAGGAGGAAGGAGGAATTGGAGAGAAGAAAGGGAAGAAGAATGGAGGAAAATGGAGAAGATAGGAAGAAGGGAAGGGAAGAAGAAAGAAGGGAGGAGAAGGGAAAGGAAGTGTGAAGGAGAAAGGGAAGGAGAGAAAGAGGAGGAGGAGGAGGAGGAGGAGGAGGATTTTTTGTACTGGTTAGGCTTGAATTGAAGGAAGAGAGAGAGAGAGAGAGAGAGAGAGAGATTCACAATGAGGGTGCCAGTCAGCTCTCTCTTATCTCTCCCATATATCACCATCCCTTCCTGCTTTCTCTCTCTCTCTCTCTCTCTCTCTCTCTCTCTCTCTCTCTCTCTCTCTCTCTCTCTCAATATGGGACAAACAAACATATTTTTTAATCTAATAACCATGACCACTACGATTTTTTTCCCTTCACTTCCCATTCTACCCCTTCCCATCACCTTCCCTTCTTCCTCTTCCCTTCACCTCCCCTTCTTCCCCTTCCGCATTATTCCCTTCATTTATCTTCGTATTATCTTCCCCATCATTTGTTTCCTCTCCTCTCCATTCCCCTCCTTCTCCTCCTCCTCCTCCTCTTCCCCTTCTTTTCCTTCCACCCCATTACCCTATCTTCCCATCATATCCCATTCATCTCACCCCTCCCTCTTCCCATCATTTTTAACACCCCTTCCCTCTACGCCTTTCCCATCTCTCCTTCACCTGTCACCTTTCACCCCATCTCCCCATCACCCATTCCCTCCCCTTCCCTCACCTGTCACCCATCACTAACACTCCCCTAAACTGTCACCCCATCACCCAATTACGTTTTCACCCATCATATGTTACCCTTCACCCCTTCACCCCATCACCCCCCATTCCCTCACCTATCACCCATCTCCCCCAGACACCTACGCGAGGTCACCATTCCCAAGGAGCCCACGACGCTGTCCTTCAACGGGGATGGGACGCGACAGGATGTGGAGCTGAAAATTGTCAACCTCAGGGACTCCACCACCAACTCCAAGATCTGGGAGGAGGTGAGGAAGAGGAGGAGGAGGAGGAGGAGGAGGAGGAGGAGGAGGAAGAGGAAGGAGAGGTTGGTGAGAAAGAAGAATGGCATTGTTAGTGATAGAATGAAAGAGGAAGAGAGGAGAACAGAATGTGTGTGTGAGATGGAAAGGAAAGAGAATGGAGGAGGAGGAGGAGGAGGAGAAGGAAGAGCTATGAGAGGAAGAGGAAGAGGAGGAGGAAGAGATGGAGGTGGTTGCTATGGAAGAGGAGGAGGAGGTAGTGAAGGAAAGGTAGAAGGAAAAAGGTGTGAAAAAAATTGAGGGAAAAAAAGTGTTGTAAAAGTCTACGGGAACATCAAGCCACGTTTTATTTACTCGTGATATTACTTTCCACTCCCTCCCCATCCTCCCCCAACCCCTTCCTTCCCAACCCCTTCCTCTCCAACTCCTTCTTCCTCCACCCCTTCCTTTCTAACCCTTTCTTTTCCGTCCCCTCCCTTCTAATCCCCTTCCTTCCTATCCCCTTCCTACCCATCCCCTTCCTTCCCATCCCCTTCCTTCCCAACCCCTTCCTTCCCATCCCCTTCCTTCCCAATCTCTTCCTCCTCAACCCCTTTCTTCCCAACCCCTTCCTTCCCAACCCCTTCCTTCCCAATCCCTTCCGTCCCAACCCCTTCCTTCCCAACCCCTTCCTTCCCAACCCTTTCCTTCCCAACACCTTCCCTCCCAACCCATATCCCAGATCGGCGTGTGGAGATCGTGGGAGGAAGAAGGACTGTCCGTGAATGATATCGTGTGGCCTGGTAATGGACACGTACCACCACAGGGCGTACCGGAGAAGTTTGAGTTGAGGGTAAGTACAGACCGGGAAAGAAGGGGATGTGAGGAGAAGCATGTATGGGGTTTAGATATTGATAACTGGATGAAAGGAAAGAGGGAAGTGAAAGAAGGGGAGAAGGAAAGAAGTGAGGGGAAGTAAAGGAGGTGAAGTAAAGGAAAAGAAGAAAGAAGTGAAGGGAAACTAGGGGAAAGAAGGGACTGGAAGGGGAAATGAAATGAGAAAATGAGGGAAAATGAAGTGAAATGAGAGAGAGAGAGAGAAAATATTTATGGTATAGGTTTAGGGAACTGATATATTAAAGAAAGAAACAAAAGAAATATATTGAAGAACTTAACCAAGGGAAAAAGATAGAAAATGATGGGATATTAGAAAAGAAATTTTTATATATACTCCTTTCCCATCTTTTAACCCCTTCCTCCTTTCCATCACTTCTGACACCCTTCCCACCCGACTATCCCATCTTTCAACACTCTTACCTCTTCCCCTTCCCTTCACTTAACCCCTTCCCTCTTCCCATCACTCTTAACCCCCTCTCCCACCTTACCATCCCATCTTTTAACACTTACCTCTTTCCCTTCCCATCACTTAACCCCTTCCCTCTCCCTTCCCCCAACTCTGAACACCCTTCCCATTCCCATCTCTCAACCCCATCACTCTTCCTCTCCCCATCTCTGGACACCCTTCCCCTTCCCATCACTTTTAACGACCCCTTCCCTTCCCCTTTCCATTTCTCAACATCCTTCCCCTTCCCATCTCTTCACCCCTTCCCTCTCATCCTTCCCTACTCTGAACACCCTTTCCATTCCCATCTCTCATCCCCTATTCCTTCCCATTTCTTGCCTTCCTTCCCTTTTCTATTTTTCAACCTCCTTCCCCTTCCCATCTCTTCACCCCTTCCCAACTCTGAACACCCTTTCCATTCCCATCTCTCATCCCCATCCCTATTCCCCTTCCCATTTCTTGACACTCTTCCCCTTCCCATCACTTTAAACGACCCCCTTCCCTTCCCCTTTCCTATATCATAACACCCTTCCCCCCTCCTACCATACCATCTCATAACACCCATTCCCACGCCACCACCCCATCTCTCACCCATTCCCTCTTCCCCATCCCCATCAGATTGTGTTTCTAGAGGAGTCCCCGTACATCAATCTAGCCCCAGCTGACCCCATCACCCATCAATGCTCGGCCAACAGTG
>NC_066569.1:5077636-5087636 GCF_024679095.1 Eriocheir sinensis | reverse complement strand
ACCTTACCCTACCTTACCTAACCTTACCTTACCTTACCTAGTGTGCCGATCTGTTTCCTTACCAATCCATTCTTACCTATACATTCTTAACTTTTCCTTCTTGCCTTATTCTTCTTACCTAAATGTCCTTACCTTAATGTTCTTCCCTTCTTTTTTTTGGTAGATTTTGTTGCTCGGTTTTATTTATTTTTTCTGTTTCCTGTGTGTGTGTGTGTGTGTGTGTGTGTGTGTGTGTGTGTGTGTGTGTGTGTGTGTGTGTGTGTGTGTGTCTGTGTGTGTGTGTGTGTTATTGTTTTCAAATGTCATAGGCGTAAAGAAATAAAAATATATATATCCATTTCCTTCCTCCTCTCTCTCTCTCTCTCTCTCTCTCTCTCTCTCTCTCTCTCTCTCTCTCTCTCTCTCTCTCTCTCTCTCTCTCTCTCTCTCTCTCTCTCTCTCTCTCTCTCTCTCTCTCTCTCTCTCTCCCCCCCTGAAGCTATGAGGTGTGAGATGAGAATATTCTCTCTTTCCCTCCCTCCCTCTCCTCCTCTCTCCCTCCCACTCTCTCCCTCTCCCTCCCTCTCTCTCTCTCTTTCCTCTCTTTCCCTTCCTCTCTCATCTCTCACTATTTTTTTTTCACTTTCTTTCCTCTTTCTCTAGTCCTTACCTCCTCCTCCTCCTCCTCCTCCTCCTCCTCCTCCTCCTCCTCCTCCTCCTCCTCTTCTTCTTTGATCCTTCTCTCCATTCTTCTTCCCTTCTTACTTCTTTTATTTCTTACTTTTTTGTCTTTATTTTTACTTTACTTTTTTGGGCGTGAATTTTATGGGTGTGAAAAATGTGTGTTCTTGTGGATGTTTCTTTTTTTATCTGTCTGTCTGTCTGTATGTATGTATGTCTGTGTCTGTGTCTGTGTGTCTGTATTTATGTCTGTCTATCTATCTATCTGTCTGTCTATTTGTCTATCTATCTATCTATCTATCTATTTATCTATCTTTCTTTCTATCTATCTTTCTTTTTCATCTATTTTCACCATTCCTTATTTCCTTTCCCTCTTTTTCTCCTCTTTTCTCCATTCTTTTCCTCTTTCCTTCCCCTCTTTTTCCCTCTTTCTCTTTCCCTCCTTTTATCTTTTTCCTCCTTCCTCTCTTCCCTTCCCCCTCTCTCCCCTAATTCTATCTATTTGTCTATCTATCTATCTATCTATCTATTTATCTATTTATCTATCTTTCTTTCTATCTATCTTTCTTTTTCATGTATTTTCACCTTCCCTTATTTCCTTTCCTTCTTTTTCTCCTCTTTTCCCCATTCTTTTCCTCTTTCCTTTCCCTCTTTTTCCTTCTTTCTCTTTCCCTCCTTTTATCCTTTTCCTCCTTCCTCTCTTCCCCTCTTCTCCTCACCCCCTAATTCTATCTATCTATCTATCTATCTATCATTTATCTTTCTATCTAATTATCTTTTTCATTTATTTCCACTTTTTCTTCTATTTCCTTTTCCTCTTTTCCTCCTTTCCTCATTTTTCCCTTTTTCCTTTTCCCTCTTTCCCACTCTCTTCCCTCTCTTCTCTTTTTCCTTCCCCTCTTTTCCTTCTGTCAACATTCTTTTCCCCTCCTTTCCCCTCTTTTCTCTCCCCTCCCTTTCTCTCTCCCCTTCCTTTATTCCCCTCCCCCTCTCCCTCTCTCCCTTCATTCTCTTCCCCTTCCTCTCCCTTCCATCACTGTTCTTGCAAATGGGTCAGTCAGTGTGTGTGTGTGTGTGTGTGTGTGTGTGTATGTATGTATGTATGTATGTATGTATGTATGTAACTAAAACTAACCCAATATTACCCCGAAACCATATCCCATTTCTCTTCTCTCCCCTTCTCCCCAACTCTCCCCTCCCCTCTCCCCACCTCTCATCCCCTCTCCCCATCTCCCCAACCCATTTCCCCAACCAAATTAACTAACATAATATCCCCTCAAAACCAAATCTCTTCCCAATCCTTCACTTTTCACTCCACCTCTCCCCATCTCTCATCTTCTCTCCCCATCTCCCCAGTCCACATCCCCAACCAAACTAACTTAACCCAATATCCCCTCAAAACTAAATCTCTCCCCAATCCTTCACTTTTTTCTCCCCTCTCCCCTTCTCTCACCCCTCTCCTCATCTCCCCGCAGAAGGATCACCGCTGGAACGGGCTGATCGGGGACCTGCTGAGACGGGACGGGCTGGGGGCGGAGATGGCGCTGACCAGTCTCAAGATCAACAAGGAGAGGGAGAGTGTCGTGGATTTCACCGTGCCCTTCCTCGAGTCGGGCATCGCTATCGTGGTGGCTAAACGGACCGGTATCATCTCCCCCACGGCTTTCCTCGGTGCGTGGGGAGTATGGGGAATGGATGGTATAGGGAAGGATGTGTATAGGGGTGATGCATGTATGGGGGAGTATAGAGTAAGGAGGTGGAGGAGAAGTAGAGGGAGAGGAGGAGGAGGAAAAAGTAGAGTAAGAGGAGGTGAAGGAGGAGGAGAGGAAAAGGGTGAAGGCGGTAAAGAAACAGGAAATAGAGTAGAGGAAAGAAGAAGAAAATGAAGAAGGAGGATGATGAAAAAAAGAACAAAAAGTAAAAGAGGAGGAGGAGGAGGAGAAGGAGAAACAGAGGAGGAGAAAGAGAAGAAGAAGAAATTGAGAAGGGGAAGCAGGAAAAGAAATAGAGAGAAAGGAGGAGGAAAATAAACAGAGAAGGAAGAATGAGAAAAAGATGTAGAGAAAGAGGAAAAAAAGAGAATGAAAAGATAGAAAAAGAGAAACAAAACAGAACAAAAACAAAAACAATACAGAAAACCAGGAGAGAGAGAGGAAAGATCATTAAGAACAGCATATTAATCTCCCCTCTCTTTCCCTTCCCTTCCAGAACCGTTCGACACCGCCTCCTGGATGCTGGTCGCCTTCGTTGCTATCCAAGTCGCAGCGTTGACCATCTTCCTTTTCGAGTGGCTCAGTCCGGGCGGGTACAACATGAGGGTGAGTGTGAGGGAGAGGGAGAGGAAGGGAGGGAGAGGGAGGGAGAGGAAGGGTGTGTGTGTAAGAGAGAGATAGGGTGAAAGAGAGAGTGTGTATGAGAGAAAACATGGAGGAAGAGTTTGTGGGTTAGAGAAAGAGAGGAAGAAAGAGGGAGAGAAAGGTTGAAAGAGGGAGAGAAAGGGAGGAAGAGGCAGAGAAAGGGAGAAAGAGAGAGAGGGAGAGAATGTGTGAAAATGAGAGGGAGAGAGAGAGAGAGACAATGTGTGAGAGAGAGAAATGGAGACAATTTGAGAGAGAGAGAGAGAGAGAGAGAGAGTTTTTTTTGGTTAGATTTTAGTGATAGGAATATTTTAGGTCTGTGTGTGTGTGTGTGTGTGTGTGTGTGTGTGCGTGTGTGTGTGTGTGTGTGTGTGTCATAATCTTTTCATTCCTTCACTCAAAAAATTAAAACATTGTTGCATCTTATTTCTTTTTCTTTTTCTTGTTTTATTTTGTTTTTGTTTTTTCTTCTTTTTCTTGTTAATGTTTTTTTTCTTGTTATTTGTTTATATTATGCATCTTTTTTTTCTCCATCTTTTTCTTCTTCTTCGTCTTCTTCTTCTTCTTCTTCTTCTTCTTCTTCTTCTTCCTTCTCCTCTTTCTCCTCCTCCTCCTCCTCCTCCTCTTCGTAAGCCGTATGGACCATTATCTGGGGCGTATCACCCTCGCGGGGCCACTCAGCGAGCATAACCTGCACGTGGGCCACTCAACAAGCATTGCCTCCATAAACGGGTCCCCGCACGCAGCATAACACCAACACACACACACACACACACACACACACGAGGCCCCTTACTCAGCATTATCTATCCTACCCCCCCCGGGCCACTCAGGAAGCATAGTCTCACCTCCTGGGGCCACTCAGTAAGGATTGTGTAGTATATTTAGCCACTCAGTAAGCATAATGATGAGTTTTTAGCGTTTGTTTTAGACGGATTGTTTTTTTCTTTTTTTTTGTATTTTCACCCACTCAGTAAGCATATTTCTCAGGTATTTCCACTCAGTAAGCATAATGAACAAAAACAAACCACTCAGTAAGCATATTTTGAAGTTATTTCCACTCAGTAAGCATAATGAACAAAAACAAACCACTCAGTAAGCATATTTGAAGTTATTTCCACTCACTAAGCATAATCAACAAAAACAAACCACTCCGTAATCATATTTCGAAGTTATTTCCACTCAGTAAGCATAATGAAGAAAAAATAAACCACTCAGTAAGCATATTTCGAAGTTATTTCCACTCAGTAAGCATAATCAACAAAAACAAACCACTCAGTAAGCATATTTCGAAGTTATTTCCACTCACTAAGCATAATCAACAAAAACAAACCACTCCGTAATCATATTTCGAAGTTATTTCCACTCAGTAAGCATAATGAACAAAAACAAACCACTCAGTAAGCATATTTCGAAGTTATTTCCACTCAGTAAGCATAATGAACAAAAACAAACCACTCAGTAAGCATATTTCGAAGTTATTTCCACTCAGTAAGCATAATGAACAAAAACAAACCACTCAGTAAGCATATTTCGAAGTTATTTCCACTCAGTAAGCATAATCAACAAAAACAAACCACTCAGTAAGCATATTTCGAAGTTATTTCCACTCAGTAAGCATAATGAACAAAAACAAACCACTCAGTAAGCATATTTCGAAGTTATTTCCACTCAGTAAGCATAATGAACAAAAAACAAACCACTCAGTAAGCATATTTCGAAGTTATTTCCACTCAATAAGCATAGTTTAACGTATTTCCCACTCAGTAAGCATATTTTAACGTACCTTCCACTCAGTAAGCATATTTGAGCTTTTTCCCACTCAGTAAGCATAAGAAACGTTGATGAACCCACTCAATAAGCATTTTGTGTTCCTATTTCCACTCAATAAGCATAGTAAACGGCAATTAACCCACTCAGTAAGCATATTTCATCGTTTTCTCCACTCAGTAAGCATATTTTAACGTTATTTTCACTCAGTAAGCATAAAGAATGTAAATTAACCCACTCAGTAAGCATATTTCATCGGTATTTCCACTCAGTAAGCATATTTTAACGTTATTTCCACTCAGTAAGCTTAAAGAACGTAAATTAACCCACTCAGTAAGAATATTTCATCGGTATTTTCACTCAGTCAGCATATATTATCTTTTTTCCCACTCAGTAAGCATAATGAACACTACTCAACCCATTCATTAAGCATTTCTACGCTAAAGACCCACTCAGTAAGCATATTTCATCTTTATTTTCACTCAGTCAGCATATATTATTTTTTTCCCACTCAGTAAGCATAATGAACACTACTCAGCATGTTCAGTAAGCATTTCTACGCTAAAGACCCACTCAGTAAGCATATTTCGTCAGCAGGGCCACTCAGACAGCATATATCCCCTTCAGGCCACTCAGAACGAATAAACTACCCAAATCCACCACTCAGAGCGCATAATGTCTTGATCAGGGCCACTCAATCAGCATATTTTTTCTGCTTCCACCACTCAGTAAGCATATTTTCTCTTGTAGGCCACTCACTCAGCATATTTCCTATTTCCACCACTCAATCAGCATATTTCCTATTTCCACCACTCAGTCAGCATATTTCGCTCTCCGTGGCCCCTTAGAGCGCATATTTTCCTCTCCAAGGCCCGTCAACCAGCATATTTTATTGTTTCCACCACTCAGTGAGCATATTTCCTTCCCTGTGGCCCCTCAAAGCGCATAATCACATTCATAAGAGCATCTATAGCATACATTTTCTTACTGGGCCCCGCAATCAGCATATTCGGTTCAAGGCCACTCATTGAGCATACTTCCTATTTCCACCACTCAGTAAGGATATTTCTCCCTCTCCGTGGCCCCTTAGAGAGCATAAACGAACATTCACAGCATACATTTATCTTCACAAGGCCCCGCAATCAGCATATTCGCTTCAAGGCCACTCATTCAGCTTTTTCTCTATTTCCACCACTCAGTAAGCATATTTCTCCCTCTCTGTGGCCCCTTAGAGAGTATAAAAGAACATCCACAGCATACATTTTTCGCCACGGGGCCCCTCAATAAGCATATAATTCGCTTCAAGACCACTGAATAAGCATAATTTCCTTCCTGTATGCCACTCAGAGCGCATAATTCCCCTTCCAGGCCACTCAATAGGTATAATTCCCCTCCCAGTACCCTCAGAGCGCATAATGTCCCCTCCCAGGCCACTCAGCGAGCATAATACCCCTCCCAAGCCACTCAGAAAGCATAATTCCTCTCCCAGGCCACTCAGTAAGCATAATTCCCACTACCAGGCCACTCGGTAAGCATAACTCCCCTCCAGACCACTCAATAAGCATAATTCCTCGCCTAGGCCACTCAGTAAGCATAATTCCCACTACCAGGCCACTCGGTAAGCATAACTCCCCTCCAGACCACTCAATAAGCATAATTCCTCTCCTAGGCCACTCAATAAGCATAACTCCCCCCTCCCATGCCACTCAGAGTGCATAATACCCCCCTCCTAGGCCACTCAGCGAGCCCCGTGCTGCAGACTGGCCCAGGTTGCCACTTTGTTAATAAAGAGCCGTTTTTCCGAGCCACTCACCAAGCATAATGTCTCGGCCTTCCACTCACTAAGCATAAAACATTCAGGGCTCCTCCTTTCTTCCTTGCCCTCCTTCTCCTCCTCCTCCTCTTCTTCATATCTTCCTCTTCCTCCTCCTCCTTCTTTCTTTTCGTTATTTCTTTCTCTTCTTGGTTCTCTTCCTCCTCTTCGTCTTCCTCCTCCTCCTCCTCCTCCTCCTCCTTCTCCCCCTCCTCCTCGTCTTCCTACTCCTCCTCCATTCTTTCTTTTTCCTTCCTCTTCCTCATTTCTCATTCAGGTTCTTGCTCTTCTTTCTCTCTCTCCCTCCTCCTTCTCCTGCTCCTCCTCCTCCTCCTCCTCCTCCTCCTCCTTTCATTTGCTCTCTTCCTCTCCCTCTTCCTCTTCCTCCTCTTCCTTCCTTCCTTCCTCTTTCACTCCTCTTTCTTTCTCAGGTTTTATTCTTTCTCTTCATTTTTATTCTCTCTCTCTCTCTCTCTCTCTCTCTCTCTCTCTCTCTCTCTCTCTCTCTCTCTCTCTCTCTCTCTCTCTCTCTCTCTCTCTCTCTCTCTCTCTCTCTCTCTCTCTCTCTCTCTCTCTCTCTCTCTCTCTCGTGAATTAGAGAAACACAAACTCTTTCCTCCAGTTTATTTATTTACCTCCTCCTCCTCCTCCTCTTCCTCCTCCTTCTCCTCCTCCTCCTCCTCCTCCTCCTCCTCCTCCTCCTTTTCTGCCTCAAATCTTTCAACCTTTTTATTTTCCCTCCCTTCCTCCCTTCCTTTTTTCTTTTCTCCCTCTCCTCCTCCCTCTCCCTCCTTCCCTCCCTTCCTCTCCTACTCCCTTTTTATCTTCTCTCTCTCTCTCTCTCTCTCTCTCTCTCTCTCTCTCTCTCTCTCTCTCTCTCTCTCTCTCTCTCTCTCTCTCTCTCTCTCTCTCTCTCTCTCTCTCTCTCTCTCTCTCTCTCCTTTCTTCTTCTATTCATCTTATTTCTTCGTAAAATCAAAGGAATTTAAAAGAGATAGAGAGAGAAGAAAAGAAAGAGCAGCAGTGGGATACAAAACAAGAGAGAGAAGAAAGAAAGAATAAGGCTATAATTTTATCACTAAAATTATTATTATTATTATTATTATTATTATTATTATTATTATTATCATTATCACTAAAATTACTTCAGTTTGCACGTATATAATAAATCTTGTGTTTAGGAATGCAATTATTTTTATTATTATTATTATTATTATTATTATTATTATTATTATTATTATCATTATTATTATTAACTTTTGATTTAACTCTTTCAGACGGGGCACTTGGAGGTATGTGGCAGCCCCCACTCCCCCCCTCCTCCCTTCTTCCTTCCCTTTCCTCCTCCTCCTCCTCCTCCTCTTCCTTCCTTCATTCCTTTTCTCCTCCCTTCTACAGACAAATATGGAAGAAAGGAAGAGAGGGAGGAAGTAGGTGGAGGAAGAGGAAGGGAGAACTGGAGAAGAGGAGGAAGAGAAGGAAAGAAGGAGGAGGAGGAGGAGGAGGGAGGTTGTGTGCGTGTGTGTACGTTTGTGTGTGTACGTGTATTTCCGTAGGTAGGCTTATGTGCGTCTTTTTAGTGTACATGGGCTTTGTGTGTAAGTGTGTGTACGTGTGTGTGTGTGTGTGTGAGAGAGTGTGGCATTAGTAGCTTGTCTCTCTCTCTCTCTCTCTCTCTCTCTCTCTCTCTCTCTCTCTCTCTCTCTCTCTCTCTCTCTCTCTCTCTCTCTCTCTCTCTCTCTCTCTCTCTCTCTCTCTCTCTCTCTCTCTCTCTCTCTCTCTCTCTCTCTCTCTCTCTGTCTGTCTGTCTGTCTCTCTCTCTCTCTCTCTCTCTCTCTCTCTCTCTCTCTCTCTCTCTCTCTCTCTCTCTCTCTCTCTCTCTCTCTCTCTCTCTCTCTCTCTCTCTCTCTCTCTCTCTCTGTCTGTCTGTCTCTCTCTCTCTCTCTCTCTCTCTCTCTCTCTCTCTCTCTCTCTCTCTCTCTCTCTCTCTCTCTCTCTCTCTCTCTCTCTCTCTCTCTCTCTCTCTCTCTCTCTCTCTCTCTCTCTCTCTCTCTCTCTCTCTGTCTGTCTGTCTGTCTGTCTCTCTCTCTCTCTCTCTCTCTCTCTCTCTCTCTCTCTCTCTCTCTCTCTCTCTCTCTCTCTCTCTCTCTCTCTCTCTCTCTCTCTCTCTCTCTCTCTCTCTCTCTCTCTCTCTCTCTCTCTCTCTCTCTCTCTGTCTGTCTGTCTCTCTCTCTCTCTCTCTCTCTCTCTCTCTCTCTCTCTCTCTCTCTCTCTCTCTCTCTCTCTCTCTCTCTCTCTCTCTCTCTCTCTCTCTCTCTCTCTCTCTCTCTCTCTCTCTCTCTCTCTCTCTCTCTCTCTCTCTCTCTCTCTCTCTCTCTCTCTCTCTCTCTCTCTCTCTCTCTGTGGTATCTCTATCTGTCCTCTCTCTCTCTCTCTCTCTCTCTCTCTCTCTCTCTCTCTCTCTCTCTCTCTCTCTCTCTCTCTCTCTCTCTCTCTCTCTCTGTCTGTCCTCTCTCTCTCTCTCTTATAATCTCTCTTAGAAGTGTTGTATTTCTGTTTATCTGTTTGTCAGTTGCCTGTCTGTATATCTATCTATCGGCCTGTTTAGTATCTATTAGTTTCATAGTCTGATTTGATAGATAATAGAAGTGATGTTAGATATGTTTCTCTCTCTACCTATCTACCTCTGTCTATCTATCTATCTCTATCTGTCTATCTATCTATCTATCTATCTATCTACCTATCTGTTTTTCCTCTCCTTCCTTCGTTCCATCATTCGTTCCTTTCTTCCTTCCTTCCTTTCTTCGTTTCTTTCTTCTTTCCTTCCTTCCTTTCTTCGTTTCTTTCTTCTTTCCTTCCTTCCTTTCTTCCTTCCATCTTTTATTCTTTTCTCATATTCTTTTCTTCCTTTTCTGCATTCACCATCTTTCTTCTTCCTTACTATTTCTCTTATTTTCTTTCTCTTCTTTCTTTATCCATCTACTTATCTTTCTTTCCTATCTTCCTCCTTTATC
Organism: Eriocheir sinensis; assembly: GCF_024679095.1. NCBI lineage: Eukaryota > Metazoa > Arthropoda > Malacostraca > Decapoda > Varunidae > Eriocheir > Eriocheir sinensis. Next base: position 5,078,022 of record NC_066569.1, on the reverse strand, counting down.
TACTCTCTCCTCATTCTCCTTCCTTTCTTCTCTTTACACTAATCCTTCATTTACTTAATTATCTCTTTCTCTTTCTCTTTCCTACTCCTCCTCCTCCTCTTCTTCCTCCTTCTCCTCTCTTCCTCTCTCATTCCTTCACTTCCTCATCTCATTTATTTTCCATCTTATCTCTTCTCTATTTTTCTCCTCCTCCGCCTCCTCCTCCTCCTCCTCCTCCTCCTCCTCCTCCTCCTCCTCCTCTTTATTCCCTTCATCTCCTTCCATTAGTCTTTATTGGTTTGCATAATTTAGTAAGATTTTTTTTACTTCTCATTTAATTATAATTTTTTCACACTTTATTTTTCTTCTTTTTATTTTCTTTGGCGTTGGAATTTGTTTTGATATTC
>NC_066569.1:5020136-5072636 GCF_024679095.1 Eriocheir sinensis | reverse complement strand
CCACTTCGAAAAAAAAAATCTGAATTCCTTCTTTTTTTCTCTTTTAATATCTCGTAGTTGACTTGTTGTTGTTGTTGTTGTCGTTGTTGTTGTTGTTGTTGTTGTTGTTGTTTGTGGTGGTGGTGGTGGTGGTGGTCTTTCTTTTTCTCTCTCTTCTTTCTTTTTTCTTTTTTTTCGTTTTTCCTTTTTCTCTTTTTCTTTCCTTTCTGTCTTTCTTTCTTGCTTTCCTTCTCTTTCTTTCTCTTTTCTTCTTTCTGCTTTTTTTCCTTCCTTCCTTCCTTCCTTCTTTCTTTCTTTCTTTCTTTCTTTCTTTCTCTCTATCTTCCTTTCTTTCTCTTACGAACACCACAGAGAAAAGAAGAAAGGAAAGGGAGGAAGAGGTAGGAAGGAAGAAAGAGACGTAAGGAGGAGGAAGATTAAGAGGAGGAGGAGGAGGAGGAGGAGGAGGAGGAGGAGGAGGAAGAGGAGGAGGAAGAAATCTTGAGTTGTCGCAAATTTATGGAAGTGAATCCTTATGTAGTGATTCTCTCTCTCTCTCTCTCTCTCTCTCTCTCTCTCTCTCTCTCTCTCTCTCTCTCTCTCTCTCTCTCTCTCTCTCTCTCTCTCTCTCTCTCTCTCTCTCTCTCTCTCTCTCTCTCTCTCTCTCATTTGTGTTTATCTGTACCTGCATCTTGTTTATTGAATTTCTAAGTATTAGTAGAAGTAGTAGTAGTAGTAGTAGTAGTAGTAGTAGTAGTAGTAGTAGTAGTAGTTGTTGTTGTTGTTGTTGTTGTTGTTGTTGTTGTTGTTGTAGTAGTAGTAGTAGTAGTAGTAGTAGTTATTGTAGTAGTAGTAGTAGTAGTAGTAGTAGTAGTAGTAGTAGTAGTAGTAGTAGTAGTAGTAGTAGTAGTAGTAGTAGTAGTAGTAGTAGTAAGTGAAACATGACTAGCAATCACCGTAGACTTTTACACTTTTTTTTTCTTTTTTTTCTTCTTTTTTTTCATTTATTTTCACCCCCATTTTAGGTCTTTCTTTTTGCCTTTGATGTTTGTTATAGTTGTAGTAGTAGTAGTAGTAGTAGTAGTAGTAGTAGTAGTAGTGGTAGTAGTAGTAGTAGTAATATCAATTGTTTTCTTGTTTTTTTTAATAATTCAAACATATTAAGTGATTTTAGGTGAAGAGAGAGCTGTCAGGAATATAAGTCTGAGTCAGATTCAACATTTTTGTCCCAGGTGAATCTACGCTCAATCTGTGATTTTCTCTCTCTCTCTCTCTCTCTCTCTCTCTCTCTCTCTCTCTCTCTCTCTCTCTCTCTCTCTCTCTCTCTCTCTCTCTCTCTCTCTCTCTCTCTCTCTCACCCTGACCCAATGCATTGTCATCGGGCTCACTGCCAGGTCCCTCTTCTTCCCTAGAGAGAGAGAGAGAGTGTGTGTGTGTGGGTCATCTAGGAATATTCCATTGATAGTATCTCTCACTCTCTCTCTCTCTCTCTCTCTCTCTCTCTCTCTCTCTCTCTCTCTCTCTCTCTCTCTCTCTCTCTCTCTCTCTCTCTCTCTTATCTCTAAATATTCTTTTTTTTCCCCAATTTCTCTTTTATATTTTTTTCACTCTGCCAAATCTCCTCCTCCTCCTCCTCCTCCTCCTCCTCCTCCTCCTCCTCCTCCTCCTCCTCCTCCTCCTCCTCTTCCTCCTCCTCCTTCTCTTTTTTTTTCCACCTTTCTTCCTTATTTTTATCTTTTCATTCTTTTAGTTGGCAATATCTTTCATCTATTTTTTCTTCTTCTTCTTCTTCTTCTTCTTCTTCCAATTCCTGCCATTCTTCACTTCAGACCTTCCTTCCTTCCTCCTCCTCCTCCTCCTCCTCCCATTCATTCACCTTATTTTCCTCTCCTTCCCCTTCACAAGACTTACATCATGTCCTCTTCTTCCTCTTCCTCCTCCTCCTCCTCCTCCTCCTTTTCTTCCTCCTCCTCCTCCTTTCAAAATGTATCTCCGCCCCTCACTCCATTTCTGACCCCTCCTCCTCCTCCTCCTCCTCCTCCTCCTCCTCCTCCTCCTCCTCCTCCTCCTCTTCGTGCAAAACTTGTCAAGACACATCCACTATTTCCCTCTCAAAAAGCTCATCCTCTCTCCTCTTCCTCCTTCTCCTCTTCCTCTTCCTCCTCCTCCTCTTCCTCTTCCTCTTCCTCCTCCTCCTCCTCCACTTTCGCTTTTTTTCTTTCTTTTTCTGTTTTCCGGATTTTCTCTTCCATTTCTTTTCTCATATATTCTCTCTCCTCTTTCTCCTCCTCCTCCTCCTCCTCCTCTTCTTCTCTTTCCTCCTCTCTTTCCTCTCATATGTTATTACTCTTTCTCCCCTACTACTTATTCTTATTCCCTCCCCTCCTCATTCCCCTTCCCTTCTTCACTCCCCATTCACCCCATCACCCTCATCTCCCCTCTCTTCCCCATCTCTCCCCATCACCTTTTCTCTTCTCTCTCCCCTCTCACTTCCCTCTCCCTTTCCCCTCACGCTGTTTTCTCTCCATTTAACTTCCCTTCTCTCCCCTCCCAACTTACCTCTCACCCCTGTCACCTTTTCCCCTCATCTCCCCATCTTTTCTCTTTACTATTCTCCCCTACCCCTTCACTCCTCTCATCTCCCCTTTCTCACCTCCCCATCTTCCCCTCACTTCTTTTTTTCTTCCTCCAACGTTTTCATTCTCCCAGTCTCCCCCTTCCTTTCTTCACCCCAGCACCCCTTCACTCCCCTCATCTCCCCTTTCTCCCCCTTCCAATCCCCTCACTCCCCATCTTCCCCTCACTTCTTTTTTTCTTCCTTCAACGATTTCATTCTCCCCGTCTCCCCCTTCCTTTCTTCACCCCATCACCCCAGCACCCCTTCACTCCCCTCATCTCCCCTTTCTCCCCCCTCCAATCCCCTCACTCCCCATCTTCCCCTCACTTCTTTTTTTCTTCCTTCAATGTTTTCATTCTCCCTGTCTCCCTCTTCCTTTCTTCACCCCCATCACCCCACCCCTTCACCCCTCATCTCCCCTTTCTCCTCCACTTCCCTCCTCCCCATCTTCCCCTCACTTATTTTTTTCTTCCTCCAACGTTTTAATTCTCCCCGTCTCACCCCTTTCCTTTCTTCACCCCATCACCCCATCACCCCTTCCTCCCCTCACTCTTCACTCCTTCCCCTCCCCTCACTCCCCATCTTCCCCTCACCTGTTTTATTTCCTCCAACGTTTTAATTCTCCCTGTTTCCCCCCCTTCCTTTCTTCACCCCATCACCCCAGCACCCATTCACTCCCCTCATCTCCCCTTTCTCCCCTCCCCTTCCCCTCACTCCCATCTACCCCTCACTTATTTTTTCTTCCTCCAACGTTTTAATTCTCCCCGTCTCACCCCTTCCACTCTTCACCCCATCACCCCTCTTCACCCCTTCACCCCTCACCTCCCCTTTCTCCCCCCTCCCAATCCCCTCACTCCCCATCTACCCCTCACTTATTTTTTTCTCCCTCCAACGTTTTCATTCTCCCCGTCCTCCTTTCCTTTCTTCACCCCATCACCCCTTACTCCCTCATCGCCCCTTTCTCCCCTCCCCTTCCCCTCACTCCCCATCTTCCCCTCACTTCTTTTTTTTCTCCCTCCAACGTATTCATTCTCCCCGTCTCACCCCTTTCCTTTCTTCACCCCATCACCCCAGCACCCCTTCACTCCCCTCATCTCCCCTTTCTCCCCTTTCCAATCCCCTCACTCCCTATCTTCCCCTCACTTCTTTTTTTCTCCCTCCAACGTTTTCATTCTCCCAGTCTCACCCCTTTCCTTTCTTCACCCCATCACCCCTCTTCACCCCTTCACCCCTCACCTCCCCTCTCTCCCCTCAGATGGCGCCCCCCCGCGACCACAAATTCTCGCTGTTCCGGACCTACTGGCTGGTGTGGGCCGTTCTGTTCCAGGCTGCTGTGCACGTGGACTGCCCGAGGGGGTTCACTGCAAGGTGAGGGGGGGGGAGGGAAGGGGGAAGGGAGGGAAGGGGAGAAGGGAGAGAGGAGAAGGAGGGAAGGTATGAGGAAAAGAAAGGAAAAGGGAAGAAGGGAGAAGGGGGAGGAAAGGGGTTTGGAAGGGGTTAGAAGAGAGGGAGAGGGAATGAAGGGGAGGGAGGTAAGAAGGGGAGAAGGGAGAGAGGACAGGGAGAGTAGGCAAGGGAAAGAAGGGAAGGAGAAGGAGAAGGAAGGGAAGGAAAAGAAAGGAAGAAAAGGGGGAAAGAAAAAGAGAAGGGAAGGGATGAGGAAGGGATGGGAAGAAGAGGGAAGGGAAGGGAAAGGAAGGGGAGGGTATGTGTACGTGTGTGTGTGTGTGTGTGTGTGTGTGTGTGTGTGTGTGTGTGTGTGTGTGTGTGTGTGTGTGTGCTGACTGCTTTTCTTTTTTCCTTCATTCATTTTTTCTTTTTTTTCTTTCTTCATTTTATCTTTTATCTTTTTTCTCATTTTTTTCCCTTTTTCTTTTTTTCTTCCTTCATTTTATCGTTTATCTTTTTTTCTCCTTTTTTTCTTCCTTCATTTTATCGTTTATCTTTTTTTCTCTTTTTTTTCATTCATTTTATTTTTTATCTTTTTCTCATTTTTTTCCCTTTTTTCTCTTTTTCTTCCTTCATTTTATCGTTTATCTTTTTTTCTCTTTTTTTCTTCCTTCATTTTATCGTTTATCTTTTTTTTCTTTTTTTTCTTCCTTCATTTTATCTTTTATCTTTTTTTCTCTTTTTTTTCATTCATTTTATTTTTTATCTTTTTCTCATTTTTTCCCTTTTTTCTTTTTTCTTCCTTCATTTTATTTTTTATCCCTTTTTCCTCTCATTTTTCCTCTTTATCTTCCCTCATATTTCAGTGTAAAACCTCCCAAATGTAATCTTTCTCCCTCCTCCTCCTCCTCCTCCTCCTTCCCTTCTTAACTCGGAGTAAATTTAAGTGATATGATGCATCTTCTCCTAATCCCTTCCCTTCCCTTCCCTTCTTTTCCCTTCCCCTTTCTTTCTCTTCCCTTCCCATCCCTTCCCTTCCTTTCCCTTCCATTGCTTTCCCTTCCCTTCCCTTCCATTTCTTTCTCTTCCCTTCCCATCCCTTCCCTTCCCTTCCCTTCCCTTCCTTTCCCTTCCCTTCCCTTCTTTTCCCTTCCCCTCTCTTTCTTTTCCCCTCCCTTCCTTTCCCTTCCATTTCTTTCCCTTCCCTTCCCATCCCTTCTCCTCTATTTCTTTCCCTTCCCCTCCTTTCCTTTCGTTTTATATCCTTATTTTTCCCCTTCTCTGCCTTTCCCTTTCTTTCCTTCCTTTTCCTTCCCTTCCCTTCCCATCCCTTCCCCTCCCTTTCTTTTTCTTCCCTTCCTATTTCTTTCCCATTGTAACTTTCCCTTCGCTTCCCTTCCCTTCCCTTCCCTTCCCTTCCCTACCTTCCCCTCCCTTTCCTTCTCTTCCTTTCCCTTTCTTTCTCTTCCATTCCTTTCTTTCCTTTCTCCTTCCCTTTCTGCCCTTCTTTCTCTTTCTCTATCTCTCCATATCTCCTCTTTTTAACCTTTTTTTTCTCATTTTTCTTCTCTCCTCTCTTCTCCTCTCTTCCTTCCTCCTCCTCTTCTTCCTCCTCTTCCTCTTCCTCTTATTTATTACATCTATCTTTCTCTGACTTTTCTTCTCTCCCCTTCTCTCCTCTCTCCCTCCTCCTCCTCCACCTCCTCCACTAATTCCACCGTGATGAGAGACGTGGAGGAAAAAGGGAGGAACCTATCTCTCTCTCTCTCTCTCTCTCTCTCTCTCTCTCTCTCTCTCTCTCTCTCTCTCTCTCTCTCTCTCTCTCTCTCTCTCTCTCTCTCTCTCTCTCTCTCTCTCTCTCTCTCTCTCTCTCTCTCTCTCTCTCTCTCTCTCTCTCTCTCTCTCTCTCTCTCTCTCTCTCTCTCATGACTTTAATTTTGTGTCTCTGTTTCATTGTGTGTATGTAAATTTGTGTATGTATGTATGTATGTATGTATGTATGTGTGTGTGTGTATGTATGTGTGTGTGTGTGTGTGTGTGTGTGTGTGTGTGTGTGTGCATAAAAATAAACTAATAGATAATTCTCTCTCTCTCTCTCTCTCTCTCTCTCTCTCTCTCTCTCTCTCTCTCTCTCTCTCTCTCTCTCTCTCTCTCTCTCTCTCTCTCTCTCTATCTCTCTCTATCTCTATCTATCTCTCCATTTTTCATTCCTCCTCTCTCTCTCTCTCTCTCTCTCTCTCTCTCTCTCTCTCTCTCTCTCTCTCTCTCTCTCTCTCTCTCTCTCTCTCTCTCTCTCTCTCTCTCTCTCTCTCTCTCTCTCTCTCTCTCTCTCTCTCTCTCTCTCATCCCTTCACTTCTTTCTGCACACACTCATTTTTCCTCTTCCCTTCTCTTCCCCTCCTCTCAACTCCCTTTCCTCTCTCTCTCCCGTCCTCTCCCTCTCCTCCTCTTCTCTCCCACTGTCCACCCTTCCCCTTTCCTCCTATTTCCCCTTCTCTCTTCCTTATCACCCTCTCCTTCTCTCCCTTCTCTTGCCCTTCCTCCTCTCTCTTTTCTTCCCCCCATTTCTTCTTTCCCTTCCTTCCATCCCTTCTTCTCTTCCCCTCACCTTCTCTCCTTTCCCTCCCCCTCTCTCTCCTCTCCCCCCATTTCTTCTTTCCCTTCCTTACACTCCTTCTTCTCTTCCCCTCAACCTTCTCTCCTTTCCTTCCCCCCCCCCTTAGGTTCATGGCTAATATGTGGGCCATGTTCGCCGTGGTGTTTTTGGCCATCTACACCGCTAACCTGGCCGCCTTCATGATTACGAGGGAGGAGTTCCACGACTTCTCCGGACACAACGACCCCGGGTTAAGCATGGGAGGGGTGGGGAAAGGTGGGGAGGGATGGGGAAGAGGTGGTAAGGATGGGCAGGGGTGGGGAAGGATGTGGAGGGGTAGGGAAGAGAGGATAAGGATGGGGAGGATTGGGTAACGATGGGGAGAGATGGGGAAGAGAGGGTAAGGATGGGGAGGGGTGGGGAAGAAAGGGTAGGGATGGGGAGGGGTTAGAAAGAGGAGAGGATGGGGAGGATTGGGAGAGGTCTGGAGAAATGGGAGGGGGTGGGAAAGGGATGGGGAGGATTAGAGAGGAGTGAAGAGGTGTGGGGAGGGGTGATGAGGGATGGGGAGGAATTGGGAGGGGTGGGGAGGGATGTGGAGGGGTGAGGAGGGGTCGGGAGAGATGGGGAGGGGGTGGGAAAGAATGGGAAGGGTTAGAGAGGAGTGAAGTGTTGTGGGGAAGGGTGGGGAGGGATGGGGAGGGGTGGGGTGCCTGGGGATTAGGTGGGGAGGGACTTAAAGTGAAACAGATATGTAGGATTAGGTGAAGGGGAAGTTGGGAATGGCTGGGGAGGGGCGGGAATGAGTTGGGGAGGGGTGGGGATTAAGTAGGGAGGGATTTAAAGGGAGAGAGAGATAGAAGGGTCAGGTGAAGGGAGGAAGGGATTAAGTGTGGGGAGGGGTGGGGATTAAGTAGAGAGAGAGAGAGAGAGATTTTTTACATAGAAAATCAGACCACACAGACCCCATGGTCCAGACTTGGTGGTCTGTCCTTAAACCTAAGTGATTTTACATTAATCAGAAGACTCCAAAACGTTGCATTTCTACTCTAGTTGATATTAAGTTGAAGGAAGTGACGGTCGAGCTTATTTTTGAAGGAGTCAATCGTGTTACACTGGACCACTGATGATGGGAGCTTATTCCATTCTCGCACTACAACGTTGGTGAAGAAAAATTTGGTGCAGTCTGAATTTACTTGTCTACATCTGAGTTTTACGCCATTGTTCCTCGTGCGCAAAGTGTCATCGATCATAAACAATGTTGATCTGTCTACATTCGTGAAACCATTAAGTATTTTAAAACATTCGATCAGTTTTCCTCAGGCGACGTTTCTCAAGAGAACATGTTAAGGGTGAAAGCCTTTCTTCGTAGGATTTGTTGCGCAAGGAAGGATAATTTTCGTTGCCCGACGCTGAACACCTTCTAATTTAGCAATATCCTTTGCATGGTGGGGAGACCAAAACTGTACCGCATATTCCAAGTGGGGTCTGACTAAACTGTTGTAGAGGCAGTATTACATCTTTATTCTTAAATAAAAGTTTCTTTTAATGAAGCCCAACATTCTGTTCCTTTATTTGCTGCATCGATGCATTGCTGTGAGAATTTGAGGTTTGACGCGATTTTGACCCCAAGTCCTTGACGCATTGAACGCTTTTGAGTTTAACGCCGCGCATTTCGTAATCAAACTTTTATTCCTCGTTCCAACTTGAAGGACCTGGCACTTGTCTACGTTAAAGGCATCTCCCATCTATCCGACCAAGCTGAAATTTTGTGCAGATCCTCTTGGAGGCTTGCCTGTCTTCGTCAGTGAGAACCGAGTTACCAATCTTTGTGTCGTCTGCAAATTTACTAATGCGGTTATTGAGTCCAACATCCACGTCGTTGATGTAAATAATGAAAACACTGGGCCAGAACCGAGCCCTGAGGACGCCACTAGTGACAGGCCGCCACTCTGAGTTAAATCCGTCAATCACTACTCTTTGTTGTCTGTTGCTCAACCAATTCGCGATCCATTGGTTTACCTGACCGTCAATACCTATTTGTTTTAATTTGTAAAGTAATTTATGATGCGGGACTTTATCAAACGCTCTCTGGAAATCAAGATAGACTACGTCCAGTGATTTGGTTACGTCATAAACAGTGAAGAGGTCGTTATAAAGGTTAATAGATTTGATAGGCAGGATCTTATATTTCGGAAGCCATGTTGTGAGTCCCCAATTAATGAGTGGCTTTCAAGGTCACACACAAATATGTCTCTAATTATGCCCTCAAGTAGCTCACCTACAACCGAAGTTAGACTAATGGGCCTGTAATTACCTGGTACTTTTTTGTCTCCTTTCTTAAAAATCGGTGTCACGTTAGCCTTTTTCCAATCTGAAGGGACAATGCCTTGTCGCAAGGACATATTGACTACGAGAGAGAGAGAGAGAGAGAGAGAAGTTATTCCAATATACCTAATCACCGTCTTTTATCTCTTACCCTCCCCCTCCTCTTCCTACACCCCCTTCCTCCCCTACTTCCCCTATCACCCCCTCCCTTCCCCCCCCCGCAGCTACAGTACCCCAGCTCGGTCTCCCCGGCTTACAAGTTCGGCACGGTGGAGGAGACGAACTCAGCGATGGTCCTCCGCCGACACCAACGTCATATGTACAACTATATGGTGAGGCACGGGTACAACAGGCCGGCCGTGCAGGAGGGCGTGCGCTCCATCAAGAAGAAGTGAGTGGGGAGAAGGAGGAGGAGGAGTGAGATGGAGGAGGAAGAAAAAGTATTGTGGAGAGTTTTGTGTGTGTGTGTTTGTGTGTTCCATCAAGAAGAAGTGAGTGGGGAGAAGGAGGAGGAGGAGTGAGATGGAGGAGGAAGAAAAAGTATTGTGGAGAGTTTTGTGTGTGTGTGTTTGTGTGTTCCATCAAGAAGAAGTGAATTGGAGGAGAGGATTGCAGGGGGGGAGGGGGGAAGAAATTGAAGCTGGGGGATTGGATGGGTGGGAGGAGAGAAGGAGTGAATGGAGAGTTAAGAAGAAAAAGTATAGTGGAGAGTTTTGTGTGTGTGTGTTTCTGTGTTCCATCAAGAAGAACTGAGTGAGAGAGGATGGGAGGGGGGGGGGGAAGAAATTGAAGCTGGGGGGGGGGATATGGAGAGGGAGGAAGGGGAAGGAAAAAGAATAGGAAGCAGAGAAGAAATTTAGATTTTTTTTGCGTTTCAATGTGTGTGAGTGTGGGGGGGGGGTTAATGGGGGAGAGGGAGGAGGAGGGGGAAGGAAGGGGAACTGGGGAGGAAAAGCAGATATATATAAGTTTTTTGCGTGTTTCAGTGTGTGTGTGTGAGGGGGGGGATGGGGGAGGGGGAGGAAGGGGAAGGAAGGGGAACTGGGGAGGAAAAGCAGATATATATAAGTTTTTTGCGTGTTTCAATGTGTGTAGGGGAGAGGGAGGAAAGGGAAGGAAAAAGAATGGGAAGAAGAGAAGAAATATAGATTTTTTTTGCGTGTGTCAATGTGTGTGTGTGTGTGTGTGTGTGTGTGTGTGTGTGTGTGTGTGTGTGTGTGAGTGTGGGGGGGGCGGTTACCCTCAAGAATAAGTAAGGACATGTGCGGGGAGGGGAGGTGGGGAAGGGAAGGGGAAGAAAAGGAGGGGAAGAAGAACATGAGAAAATAAGGAGACTGCAAGAGGTCGGTGGGTCTGTACAAATTATGTGAATCTGATAAAACGGGGAACAGGGAGGGTAACTTAAGGGAGAAGACGCTGAGAGGATTGGGGAAGTTGAGTGTTTTTGTTTATTTATTTATTTTTGCATATATCTGATTTTTTATTTTTTGTTTTTTTGTTTTTTTGCATATTTCTGTGTTTTTGTTTGTTTGTTTTGTTTGTTTTTTGCTTAGTTCTGTGTGTTTTATGTCTGTTTTTTTGTTGTTTTTTTGCATATTTCTGTGTTTTTGTTTGTTTGTTTTGTTTGTTTTTTGCATAGTTCTGTGTGTTTTATGTCTGTTTTTTTTTTGTTTTTTGTTTTTGCATATTTCTGTGTTTTTATGTGTCTTTTTATTATTTTATTGAGAAGTAAGTGTATGGGAAGGGGGGGGGGGGAGAAGGAGGATGGGGAGTGGGAAGGGGAGGAGGAGAAAGATAAAGGGGAGGATAAGAGAGAAATAATTGGGGTCCGGGAACGGGAAGAAGAAGAAGAAGAACAACAACAACAACAACAACAACAACAACAACAACAACAACAATAATAATAATAATAATAATAATAATAATAATAATAATAATAATAATAATAACAATAATAATAATAATAATAATAATAGTAACAATAATAACAATAATAATAATAATAATAATAATAATAATAATAATAATAATAATAATAATAATAATAATAAAAGTGAAAGTGAAGCGAGGTAAATTTTGGGCTTAATTACTCTCTTCTCACCTGATCTAATTAAGGTACGCACGTAAGAGGAGGAGGAGGAGGAGGAGGAGGAGGAGGAGGAGGAGAAGAAGGAGGAGGAGGAGGGAGGATCTTCATACACACACACACGCACATTAGAAAATCCTCCATTTTTACCTCCTCCTCCTCCTCCTCCTCCTCCTCCTCCTCCCCCTCCTCCTCCTCCTCCTCTTCTTCCACCTGACTTGTCTTGTAACCCCGAGGGAAGGAAGGGAAGGAAAACTGGAATGGAAGAAGGAGGGAATGAATGAATGAAGGAAGGAAGGAAGGAAGGGAAGGAAAACTGGAATGGAGGAAGGAGGGAAGGAAGGAAGGGAGGAGGGAAGGAAGGAAGGAAGGAAGGGAGGAAGGAAGGGAGGAAGGAAGGAAGGAGAGAGGGTAGGACGGAAGGAAGGAAGGAAGGAAGAAGGAAGAAAGGAAGGAAGGAAGGAGGGAAAGAAAGAAGGAAGGAAGGGAAGGTAGATTGGTAAGAGAGAGAGAGAGAGAGAGAGAGAGAGAGAGAGAGAGAGAGAGAGAGACTTTTCATCATATTTTCCTCTTATTTCCACTTTTATCATTATTTATTTTCTTATTCTTCCCATTTTCTTCCAGTCCTTGTTTTCATTTTTTTTGTTTGTTTTTTTTCCTTTTTTTTACACGTTATCAAAATAGATCTTTCTCGCCGTAGACTTTTTTTAATGCCTCCTCCTCCTCCTCCTCCTCCTCCTCCTCCTCCTCCTCTCTATGGGTGATTTATTAGCTAATTAGTATTCAGGAAAAAAAAAAGGAATGTTGATGAAAAGATCAAAAGGAGGAGGAGGAGGAGGAGGAGGAGGAGGAGGAGGCGGAGGAGGAGGAAGAAAATAAAAGAGGAAGAGAAGGAAGAAAAGAGAAGTATAGTCAGAGAGAGAGAGAGAGAGAGAGAGAGAGATGGCTTTTGTGACCAGCTTGGAGAAAAAGAATTGGAGAGGAAAATGTATATTGAATTTTGTGTGTGTGTGTGTGTGTGTGTGTGTGTGTGTGTGTGTGTGTGTGTGTGTGTGTGTGTGTGTTCTTGATATCCACATAAATTTAACCTTTTATTTATTTCTCTTTCCTTCCTTTCTTCATTTTTTCTCTTATTCCAATCTTTATCTTTCTTTTCCTTATTTCTTTTTTTTCTTTTTCCTATTCCTTCCTTTTTCCCTCTCTTCCTTCTTTCTTTCTTTCATTTCTTTCTTTTCCTTTCCTTCCTTTTCTCCTTTTCTTCTGATCTCATTTTCTTTCCCTCCCTTTCTTCCTTCCTTCCTCCTCTTCCCTCTCTTTTTCTCTCCCTTCTCTCCTCCTTTTCTTCCTTTCTCCCTCTTTCTTTCATTCTTCTCTCCTTTCTTTCCCTTTCTCCCGTTTTCATCTTCCTTCCTTTCCTTCTTTTCTCATATTTCCTCTCTTCTTTTCTTCTCTTTCCTCCTCTTCTCTCTTTATTTTTCCTTCTTTCCCTCTCTCCATTCCTTCTTTATCTTCCTCTTCTCTCTCTCTCTCTCTCTCTCTCTCTCTCTCTCTCTCTCTCTCTCTCTCTCTCTCTCTCTCTCTCTCTCTCTCTCTCTCTCTCTCTCTCTCTCTCTTCCCATTTTCCTTTTCTTCTTTTACTCTTCTCTTTCTTTTCCTCCTTCCTCTTTTTTGCCCCTCTTCCTCCTCCTCTTCCCTTCTTCCTCCCTCTCTTTCTCCTCTTCTTTCCTCTTCTCCTCTTCTTCCTCCTCTTCGTCCTTCCTTTCTCCCTCTCTTTCTCCTCATCTTTCCTCTTCTCTCCCTCTTCCTCCTCTTCTTCCCTTCTTTCTCCCTCTCTTCCTTTCTAATCTTCCCTTCTCTTTCTCTCCCTTCTCCTCTTCCCTCCTCTCTCTCTCTCTCCCTTTTTCTCCTCCCTTATCTCTCCTTCCTTCCTTCCTTCGCCACTTCCTCCTCATCTTTCCTCCTCTTCACCTCCATCATCGTTTCCTCCCTTCATCCTCTTCCTCCTCCTCCTCCTCCTCCTCCTCCTCCTCATGTCAAGTGGTCGTTTAGCTCATCTTTTTTTTTTTTTTGGCAGAATTTTTTCGTCCCCGTTTTCTTTATGACGTGCAAGGTTAAGGGGGAGCTTGGGTAGACTTATTTATTTATCTATTTATTTTGTTTTTTATCTATCTATCTATCTATCTATTTATCTTATTTTTTATCTGTTAATTCTGTTTGTTATGTTTGCTTGTTTGTTTGTTTATGTGTTTTGTTTATCTGCTTTTTTCTTGTTTTTTGTTAGTATTTTCGTCTTTGTTTTTTTTCGTATTTTCTTTCTATTATCATTTATTTTCTTCTTCTTTGTCTTTGTCTTCTTTATCACCATCTTATTTTTGTCTTCTTTTTCTTATTTTCTTCCTTTTCTTTTTTTTCTTCTACTTATTATTATTATTTCGTCTTTTTCTTCTTCTTCCTCTTCTTTTTCTTGTTCTTTTTTTTCGTCATCTTCTTCTATTTCTTCTTCTTCTTCTTCTTCTTTTTCTTCTTCTTGTTTCTTTTTCATCTTCTTCATCTTCTTGCTCTTCTTGTTCTTCTTCTTCCTGCTCCTCTTCTTCTTCTTCTTCTTCTTCTTCTTCTTCTTCTTCTTCTTCTTCTTTCATCATCATCATTATCATCAATATTTCTCGTTCGGTGTTCATTAAATTCAATACACATTTTCTTTTTTTTCTTTTTTTCTTTTTTTTTGTGACGCGGCGGGAACCAAAATTAATAAGTAACTGGTTTACAATATATATTTTTTATGAATGTTTTTTTATTCATATATTTTTTGGGGGGGTGTCTGTCTGTCTGGGGTAAAATTTTCAATAAGTGTCATTTTCGAGGTCACCGCCTGTTATTATTTTTTTTTTTAATCTGTCTGGCTGTCTGGTTTTGTGTGTGTGTGTGTGTGTGTGTGTGGGTGGGTGTGGGTGTGTGTGTGTATGTGTGTGGGTGTGTGGGTGTGGGCGGTAGGTTGTGTGTGTGGGTGGGGTGGGGGGGAGTTGTGTTTATGTGTGTGTGTGTGTGTGTGTGTGTGTGTGTGTGTCCCTTGCACTCAATCTGTTTCCCCTTCTTCCCTTTCCCTCTCCTTTTCCTTCTTTTTCCTTCTCGCTTTCTTCATTTTCCTTCCATATTTTTTTCCTTCCTCATCTTCCCTCTTTTCCCCTTCATCTTCCCCTTCATTTCTCCCCTCTCTAACATTATCTCCCCTTCTTCCCGTCATCATCCCCTCTCCGCACTTCCCTTCTTCTCCTTATTTCTTCTTCTTTCTATTATAATTTTCTTCTTCTTCCTTGTCTTCTTCATTATCATATTTTAATCTTCTCTTTTTCTCTTTTTCTCTTTTCCCTTTCCCCCTCATCCTTAACCTTACTTCCCCTCATATCCCCTCATCTTCACTTTACCGTACCTCCCCTCATCTCTATTCATCCTCTCCCGTACCACCGCTATCACAGTCTTACCACCCCCATCTGCTTCCCTTCTTCAGCGAGCTCGATGCCTTTATCTACGACGCCACGGTGCTGGATTACCTGGTGGGTCAAGACGATGACTGCCAAATCCTAACGGTGGGCTCCTGGTATTCCATGAGCGGGTACGGCCTGGCCTTCCCGCGGGGCTCCAAGTACCTCCCGCTCTTCAACAACAAGCTCATGACCTACAAGGATAACGGTAAGTGAGAGGGGGGGAAAGGGGAGAAGGGGAAGGAAGAGACGGTGGTTGAATGTGTGAGAAGGAGTGCCGGGGTAGGAAAGTGATTTAAGTTCGGGTGTGAAAGAAGGGAGAAATGTTTAAAAAGTGTGATTCGGTGGAGAGCAAAGGGAAAGTGGAGGGTTTAGGGGTGGATAAAGGGGAGGAAGGGGGAGAAGGGGAAAGGAGAGAGGTATGAGGAGAAGGAAGAGACGGTGGCTGAGTGGGTGAGGAGTGCCGGGGTAGGAAAGTGATTTGAGTTCGGGTGTGAAAGAAGGGAGAAATGTTTTAAAAGTGTGATTCGGTGGAGAACAAAGGGAAAGTGGAGGGTTTAGGGGTGGATAAAGGGGAGGAAGGGGGAGAAAGGGAAAGGAGAGAGGTATGAGGAGAAGGAAGAGACGGTAGCTGAGTGGGTGAGAAGGAGTGCCGGGGTAGGAAAGTGATTTAAGTTCGGGTGTGAAAGAAGGGAGAAATGTTTAAAAAGTGTGATTCGGTGGAGAGCAAAGGGAAAGTGGAGGGTTTAGGGGTGGATAAAGGGGAGGAAGGGGGAGAAAGGGAAAGGAGAGAGGTATGAGGAGAAGGAAGAGACGGTAGCTGAGTGGGTGAGAAGGAGTGCCGGGGTAGGAAAGTGATTTGAGTTCGGGTGTGAAAGAAGGGAGAAATGTTTTAAAATGTGATTCGATGGAGAGCAAAAGGGAAAGTGGAGGGTTTAGGGGTGGATAAAGGGGAGGAAGAGAAGTAAGGGGAGAGGAAACTATAGGAGAGAAGGAGGGAGAGTAAGTAAGGGGAGAATGGAAGTGGGAGAGAGGGGAGAAAAATTAATTACGAGAATGTTGCGAAGGAAAATGGTGTAAGGAAATGTGAATAAGTGTAAGGAGAGAGAGAGAGAGAGAGAGAGAGAGAGAGAGAGAGAGAGGGAGGGAGAGAGGGAGGGAGAGAGAGAGAGAGAGAGAGACAAATGATACTGTGTTAAGGGAAAGCTACCATAGGGAACGAGAGAGAGAGAGAGAGAGAGAGAGAGAGAGAGAGAGACTTGCTTACTTTCTTTCCTCTTTTCTATTTTTACTCAATTTTTTTCATCTCCTTAACTCTTACGTCTTCTCCTTTCTCCTCCTCCTCCTCCTCCTCCTCCTCCTCCTTCTCCTCCTCCTCCTCCTCCTTCTCCTCCTCCTCCTCCTCCTCTCTAAACAAGGAAGGCAAACAAGAGCAGTAAACAATCTCTACTTTTTAATTAGATAAGCGTGTCTAGGCGAAGTGACTCTCTCTCTCTCTCTCTCTCTCTCTCTCTCTCTCTCTCTCTCTCTCTCTCTCTCTCTCTCTCGCTCTTGCTCTCGCTCATCTTCTTCTTCTTCTTCTTCTTCTTCTTCTTCTTCTTCCTTCTTCTTTTTCTCTTCCTTGCAAAAACCAAAACATCAATTAGTTATCCCGTAAAAAAAGGAGACAATGTTTACCTTTTTCCTCGGCCTCGGTCTTGGAAGGAAATCTAATTGCTGGAACCTCACCTCTATTAATTTCTCGCTAACTGGGAGTGGTACAAATATATTAGAGAGAGAGAGAGAGAGAGAGAGAGAGAGAGAGAGAGAGAGAGAGAGAGAGAGAGAGAGAGAGAGAGAGAGAAAGGAGAGAAGGAAAGGAAGGAAGGAAGGAAGGAAGGGAAGGGAAGGGAAGAGAAGGGACAGGAAGATAAGGTAATTTAAGAGAAGGGTAGGGACAGGTAGGGAAGGAAGGAAAGCGAAGGAAAACGAAAGGAAAGGAGGGTAAGGGAAGGGAAAGGAAGGGAGGGAAGGCAGGGGAAGGGACAGTAAGGGAAGGGAGAGAGACAAAGGAAGTGAAGGGACAGGTATGGAAGGAATGAAAGTGAAGGAAAGCGAAGGGAAGGGAAGGGAGGAGAGGAAAAGGAGGAAGAGAGAGAAGGGAAGGGAAGGCAAGGTAAGGTAAGAGAAAGGGGGGGAAGGGAAGGAATAAGATGTAATGATAGGAAGGGAAGTGAGGGTAAGGGAAAGGAAAGGGAAAGGAAGGGAAGGAAGGAGGAAGGGAAGGAGGAAGGGAGGGTCCAGGATGAAGAGGAGGAGAGAGAGAAGAGAGAGGAAGAGAGAGAGAGACTAATGAGGAACAGAAGGAGAAATAAAAAGGGAAGGAACAGGTGCAGAGGAGAGAGAGAGAGAGAGAGAGAGAGAGAGAGAGAGAGAGAGACTAATGAGGAACAGAAGGAGAAATAAAAGAAACAAAGAGAAATGGAACAGGTGCAGAGGAGAGAGAGAGAGAGAGAGAGAGAGAGAGAGAGAGAGAGAGAGAGAGAGAGAGAGAGAGAGAGAGAGAGAGAGAGAGAGAGAGAGAGAGAGAGAGTAAATATAAAGATAACCTTATTTTCTTTCATTCTCTTTTCCCATTTTCTCATTTATTTCGTCTTCTTCTTCTTCTTCTTCTTCTTCCTCTTCCACTTCTACTACTACTACTACTACTACTACTACTACTACTACTCCTACTACTACTGTTACCACCACCACCACCACTACCACCGCCACTACTACTACTACTACTACTACTACCACTACTATTACTGCTACTACTACTACTACTACTACTACTACTACTACTACTACTACTACAACTACATCATCATCATCATCATCATCATCCCTAATCACCCAATTCGACCGTTAATTCCCAATCGCTGTTCACTAACTGCCCATTAAGTGATTTAGAGGCGAGTTTATGACTGTGAGAGAGAGAGAGAGAGAGAGAGAGAGAAATTAAGCCTCAAGAAACTGGGAAAAAGAAGGAAACAAGGAATGAAAAAGAGGAAAAGCAGGAATAAAGAGAGGAAATAAGAAGGAAAAAGGAAATAAAAGAGGAAAATGAATTATAAAAAGAGGAAAAAAAGGAAAAGAGAGAAAAATGATGATGATGATGATAATAATAATAATAAAATAAATGGGAGAAAGAAAGATAAATGATAACAGGTCCAGAGAGAGAGAGAGAGAGAGAGTTACGCTGCTGGGTTCGTTTTAAAATTGCATTAGAATGAGATTTTTAAAAGTTAAGTAAGAGGAAGAGGAAGAAAAAGAAGAAGAAAAGGAGAAGACAAGAAAAAGAAGAAGAGAGAAAGAAAAGAAGAAAAAGAGAAGAACGAAAAGAGAAACAGAGGAGAGAAAGAAGGAAAAAGAAAGAAAATATAAGTTCGTAAAATCAAAATAATAATAATAATAATAATAATAATAATAATAATAATAATAATAATAATAATAATAATAATAATAATAAACATGAAAAAAAAGATAAAAAAACTTAGAAATAAAAGAGAAAAGGTTAAAAAAAAAGAGAAAAAAGGAAAAAAAGAGGAAAAGGGAAAACAAAAAAGAAAAACAGGAAAATAAGAAAAAAAAGAGGAAAAAAGAGGAGAAGAAAAGAGAAAAAGAAGGAAAAAAGGAAAAAAAAACAGGAAAATAAGAAAAAAAGAGAAAAAGGGAAAAGAAAAACATCAGAAAAGAGGAAAAAAAGAGGAAAAAAGGGAGGGAGGGAAAATAAGGCCCTTTAAAAATGGCGTCACGTTGAAAGGACCAATAGGAGGCGAGTGTTTGATTAGACGGATTGTTTACAGGAGGAGGAGGAGGAGGAGGAGGAGGAGGAGGAGGAGGAAGGTGTGTGTGGCTGAAGATAGGATTAAGTGGTGAAGGAAGGGAAGGAAGGAAGGAAAGAAAGAAAGAAAGAAAGAAAGAAAGAAAGGAAGGAAGGAAAAGGAAGAGAAAGTAGAAGAAAGAAGGAAAAAAATGTAATTGAGAGAGAGAGAGAGAGAGGGCAGGTAAGGGCAGGTAAATTAATGGAAGAAAGGGAGGTAAATCTCTCTCTTACTTCCTCTCATCTCCCTTAGTCTCCTCCTCCTCCTCCTCCTCCTCCTCCTCCTCCTTTCTTTATCATCATTCGTTCATTTTTTCCTTGATTTTTTCTTCTCTTTCTTTCTTCCTTCCTTCCTTCCTTCTTCTCTTTCTTTACTCGCTTTCTTATTTCTTTTTTATACTCTCTCTCTCTCTCTCTCTCTCTCTCTCTCTCTCTCTCTCTCTCTCTCTCTCTCTCTCTCTCTCTCTCTCTCTCTCTCTCTCTCTCTCTCTCTCTCTCTCTCTCTCTCTCTCTCTCTCTCTCTCTCTCTCTCTCTCTCTCTCTCTCTCTCTCTTCTCTCTCTCCTCCTCTTCTCTTCTCTCTCTCTCCTTCTTCTCTTCTTCTCTCTCTCTCTCTCTCTCTCTCTCTCTCTCTCTCTCTCTCTCTCTCTCTCTCTCTCTCTCTTCCTCCTCTCCTCATCCTCCTCCTCCTTCTTCTCTTCCCTCCATCTTCTCTCCTTCCTTCCTCTCCTTACTGTAATCCTTCATTTACTTCGCCCTACCTTCTTCGTCTTCCCTTCTCCTCCTCTTCCTCCTCCTCTTCTTCCTCCTCCTCTTCCTCTCAACCCTTCAATTATCTTCCCTTCATCCTCCTTCACTCTCTTCCTTCTTCCTATAATCCTTTACCTCGCTCACACAAGTCTTCCTCCTCCTCTTCTTCTTCCTCCTCCTCCTCCTCCTCCTCTTCCTCCTCCTCTTCCTCTTTCATCGTCCTTCTCTGCTCCTCCCTTCTCTTGCTCCCCTCCTCCTCCTCCTCCTCCTCCTCCTCCACTTTACTAATGTCTTCCTCACTCTTGTTTTCCTTCCTTCACCTCCTCCTCCTCCTCCTCCTCCTTTCTCTTCCGGGTTTTATTCAATCTTTATTATCCCGCCCTCCTTCCTTCCTTCCTTTCTCCTTTCTTTTATTATTTTCCTTCTTTTCTTTCTTTTTTTCCTTTCTTCCTTTTTTCTTTCTTTCGGTTCTCTTTGTTTCTTATCCTTCCTTCTTTCCTTTCTTTCTTTCTTTTTTTCTTTCTTTCTTTCTTACTCTCCTTTGTTTCTTATCCTTCCTTTCTTTCTTTCAATCTTTCTTTTTTTCTTTCTTTCTTTCTTTCTCCCTTCCTTCCTTCCTTCCTTTCTTTCTTTCTTTCTTTTTTTATTCCATTCTTCCTTCCTTTCCTTCTCTCTTTCTTTTCTTTCTCTCCTTCCTTCCTTCCTTCATTCATTCATGCATCGCAAGTTATGTATAGCCATCAACTCACACTTTCTCAAAACAAACAAATAAACAAACAAACAAACAACAAACAAATTCGCAGGTAAACAAGCTTATATAACGTAAACAACTTTAATATACCTTCATTTAAACTTTTCTCCGTTTTCTGTGACCCACTTTTACGCGTCGGCGGCTACAGCAAACTTATTATTATTGTTATTTTTTTTTTTTTTATTATTATTATTATGTAGGATCAAAGGCTCAATTAACAAACAACTTTCTTTATTTATGTATCTTTTTTATCTTTACTTATTTTTATTTTCAACTCTTTCTCTTTATTTTTTGTTGTCTAATTGAGTTGTCTGGTGAGAGAGAGAGAGAGAGAGAGAGAGAGAGAGAGAGAGAGAGAGAGAGAGAGAGAAGATAGGAGAAAATAGAGAAAATAGAATGAGAAGGAAAACGAAGAAAAAGAGGAGGAGGAGGAGGAGGAGAGAGTGAGAGAGAGTGAAAATGAGGGAGAGGGAGAAAGAGAGGGGAGAGGGAGGAGGGAAAGAAAGGGAGGTAATCATCAACTTTTTATTTTGTCTATCTCTCTTTAATTATGTCTTTATTTTCATCTCTATACCTTCATTGGGGTCATCTAACCTAACCCAACCAACCTAACCCAACCTCAAAGCCCTTCCTCAAATCCCCTTGGGCCATCCCCACTTTCCCCCAACCTATAAAACAAACCACCAACCAAATTATCAACCAAATCAGTCAACCAAGCAACCAACCCAATCCTTACTCGAACCAACCTAACCTAACCTAACCTAACCTAACCCAAAGCCCTTCCTCAAATCCCCATGGTACAACCCCACTTTCCCCAACCCAACCCAAACTCAACCTCAACCAACCCAAACCAACTACAACCACAACCTAACCTAACCAAACCTAACCCAACCCCAAAGCCCTCCCTCCAACCCCAACCACATTCCCCAACCAACCCAGCCTAACCAACCCATTCAAACCTAACCCAACCCCTCCCAACCCAACCCCCTTCCCCAACCTCTTTCCAACCCAACCACATTCATCTTCCAACCCGGCCCAAACCTAACCCAACCCCAAACCCCTCCTTCCAACCCCATCCAACCCAACCCAACCTAACCAACCCAACCACATTCATCTTCCAACCCGGCCCAAACCTAACCCAACCCCAAACCCCTCCTTCCAACCCAACCACATTCATCTTCCAACCCATTTAAACCCAACCCCAAACCCCTCCTTCCAACCCAACCACATTCATCTTCCAACCCGGCCCAAACCTAACCCAACCCCAAACCCCTCCTTCCAACCCAACCACATTCATCTTCCAACCCGGCCCAAACCTAACCCAACCCCAAACCCCTCCTTCCAACCCCATCCAACCCAACCCAACCTAACCAACCCAACCACATCCATCGTTCCAGGCGAAATCGAGCGGCTACAAAGGTTCTGGATGACTGGAACGTGCAAGCCGATGAAGCAGCAGCGGAGGGCCTCGGAACCCCTGGCCATCGAGCAGTTCCTCTCCGCCTACCTGCTGCTGGGGATCGGCATGGTGCTGGCCGTGGTGCTGCTGGGCCTCGAGCACATCTACTTCAAATACGTGAGGAAACACCTGGCCAAGAAGGACAGTGGCGGGTGTTGTGCCCTCGTGAGCCTGGTGAGTGAGGGAGAGAAGTGGAGGAGGAGAGAGAGAGAGAGAGAGAGAGAGAGAGAGAGAGAGAGAGAGAGAGAGAGAGAGAGAGAGAGAGAGAGAGAGAGGAGGTGGAGGAGGAGAGTGAGAAAGGGGAAGGGAGAGACAGAAGGAGTGAGTGACTGAATGAGTGGGTTAGAGAGAGAGATAGGTGTGGATTGAGAAAGCGTGGAATCAGGAGGAAGAGGAGGAGAAGGAGGAGGAGGAGGAGGAGGAGGAGGAGGAGGAGGAGGCGGATCTGGTGGTGAAGGAACAGGAGGAGGAGGAGGAAGAAATCGAAGAAGGGAGAGATGGAGAGAGGAGGGATGAATTCTGATGAGGAGAGGAAGACGGAGGAGGAGGAGGAGGAGGAGGAGGGAGGGAAGAGGAAAGAGAGAGAGGCAGTTGAAAAATAAATTGATTGAAGGAAGGAAGGAAGGAAGGAAGGAAGGAAGGAAGGAAGGAAGAAAGGAAGGAATCAGACAAGAGGGAGATAAACGAATGGAGGATGAAGGAATGGGAGGGAGGGAGGGAAGGAGGGAGGTAGGGAGGGATGGAGAGAAAATAGGAGAGGAGAAAGGGAGAGAAACCTAATTTTCTTTTCAAAGGAAGATAATTAACTATTTAAAGAGAGGGAGGAAGAGGAAGAGGAGGAAGAGGAAGAGGAGGAAGAGGAAGAGGAAGTGGGAGAAGATAAAGAATAAAAATAAATTGAACTCAAGACCAGAGGAAGGAAGAGGACAAAGAAGAGGAGGAGGGGGAAGAGGAAGAGAGGAGGAGGAGGAGGAGGAGGAGGAGAAGGAGTCAAGCTATTATGTAATCCTAACACGCCTTATGATTTCCTTTTCTCTTTTTTTTCTCTTCCTCTTCTTCCTTACTTCTCCCTTCTCCCTCTTCTCCCTTCTGGCCTCTCCCTTTTCTATCTTCTCCCTTCTCCCTCTTCTCCCTTCTGGCATCTCCCTTTTCTATCTTCTCCCTTCTCCCTCTTCTCCCTTCTGGCCTCTCCCTTTTCTATCTTCTCCCTTCTCCCTCTTCTCCCATCTGGCATCTCCCTTTTCTATCTTCTCCCTTCTCCCTCTTCTCCCTTCTGGCCTCTCCCTTTTCTATCTTCTCCCTTCTCCCTCTTCTCCCTCTGGCATCTCCCTTTTCTATCTTCTCCCTTCTCCCTCTTCTCCCTTCTGGCATCTCCCTTTTCTATCTTCTCCCTTCTCCCTCTTCTCCCTTCTGGCATCTCCCTTTTCTATCTTCTCCTTCTCCTCTTCTCCCATCTGGCATCTCCCTTTTCTATCTTCTCCCTTCTCCCTCTTCTCCCTTCTGGCATCTCCCTTTTCTATCTTCTCCCTTCTCCCTCTTCTCCCTTCTGGCATCTCCCTTTTCTATCTTCTCCCTTCTCCCTCTTCTCCCTTCTCCCTCTTCTCCCTTCTGGCCTCTCCCTTTTCTATCTTCTCCCTTCTCCCTCTTCTCCCTTCTGGCATCTCCCTTTTCTATCTTCTCCCTTCTCCCTCTTCTCCCTTCTGCCCTTCCCTTTCATTCCTTCTAACCGAGTGTAACCTAATTTTGCTTTTTTCTAATCTAACCTAATGTAGCCTAACTTTGCACTAACCTAGTCTAACCTTATATTCCTCTAACTCCTCTTCCTCTTCTTCCTTATTCATCTTCTCCCTTCTCCCTCTTCTCCCTTCTGGCATCTCCCTTTTCTATCTTCTCCCTTCTCCCTCTTCTCCCTTCTTTCCTTACCTCTTGTTCCTTCTATATCAAGTGTAACCTAATTTTGTTTTAACCTAATCCATCCTAACCTTGCACTAACCTAACCTAATCTAACCTAATCTTCCTCTAACCTAACCTAATATAACCTAACCTTGCAATAACCTAACCTAATATAACCTAACCTTGCAATAACCTAACCTAATCTAACCTTATATTCCTCTAACCTAAGCTAACCTAATATTGCTCTAACATAATCTAACCTAATGTAACCTAACTTTGCAATAACCTAACCTAATCTAACCTTATATTCCTCTAACCTAAGCTAACCTAATATTGCTGTAACCTAACCTGACCTAATATTGCTCTAACATAACCTAACCTAATGTAACCTAGCTTTGCAATAACCTAACCTAATCTAACCTTATATTCCTCTAACCTAAGCTAACCTAATATTGCTGTAACTTAATTTAACCTAATATTGCTCTAACATAATCTAACCTAATGTAGCCTAACTTTGCAATAG
The DNA here is from genome assembly GCF_024679095.1 of Eriocheir sinensis. Taxonomy (NCBI): domain Eukaryota; kingdom Metazoa; phylum Arthropoda; class Malacostraca; order Decapoda; family Varunidae; genus Eriocheir; species Eriocheir sinensis. The sequence continues at coordinate 5,048,943 of NC_066569.1, read as the reverse complement.
CCTAATCTAATCTATTCTTATGTTCCTCTAACCTAACCTAACCTAATATTGCTGTAACCTAATCTAACCTTATATTCCTCTAACCTAACCTAACCTAATATTGCTGTAACCTAATCTAACCTTATATTCCTCTAACCTAACCTAACCTAATATTGATGTAACCTAATCTAATCTGATATTGCTCTAACATAATCTAACCTAATCTTTCTCTAGCATAACCAAACTTAATGTAATCCTACTTTAATCTAACCGAACTTACCCTTCCTCTTCTAATCCCCCTGTAATCCCATCCCACCCTCTTCTTCCTCCCCATCTCATTTCAATCCTCCACTGATCCAATCCTCTGCTCTCAATCCCTCACAATTAACCCCTTCCCTCAATCCTATAGACTCAAATCCTCTTTTTAATCGCTCTTACACTCATTCCAATCCCTCCTCCGTCACCCATCCCCCGACTAGCCCAACCCTTCCCTTACTACCATCCCCACCCCCTCACTAACATCCCCCTCCTTTCCCCCTTTTATCAGAAACTTAACCTAAATCTACTCTACCCAAACTTAGCCTAACCTAATCTAATCTAACTCCACTAACCTAACCTAATCTAATCTTATATTCCTCTAACCTAACCTAATCTAACTTAATCTAACTCCACTAGCCTAACCTAATCTAATCTTATATTCATCTAACTTAACATAATCTAACTTAATCCTCTTCTAACTTAACCAAACCTTAAGTAACCCAATCCTTCTCTACCCAAACCTAACCTAATCTAATCTAATCTAACTCCACTAACCTAACCTAATCTAACCTTATATTCCTCTAACCTAACCTAATCTAACTTAATCCTCCTCTAACTCAACCAAACTTAACGTAACCTAATCCTTCTCTACCCAAACCTAACCTAATCTAATCTAATCTAACTCCACTAACCTAACCTAATCTAACCTTATATTCATCTAACTTAACATAATCTAACTTAATCCTCCTCTAACTCAACCAAACCTAACGTAACCTAATCCTTCTCTACCCAAACCTAACCTAATCTAATCTAATCTAACTCCACTAACCTAACCTAACCTAATCTAACCTAACCCAAACCTAACATAATCTAATCTAATCTAACTCCACTAACCTAACCCAATCTGACCTTACATTCATCTAACTTAACATAATCTAACTTAATCCTCCTAAAACTCAACCAAACCTAAAGTAACCCAATCCTACTCTACCCAAACCTAACCTAATCTAATCTAATCTAACTCCACTAACCTAACCTAATCTAACCTTACATTCATCTAACTTAACATGATCTAACTTAATCCTCTTCTAACTCAACCAAACCTTAAGTAACCCAATTCTACTCTACCCAAACCTAACCTAACCTAACCTAACCTAACCTAACCTAACCTAATCTAATCTTATATTCATCTAACTTAACATGATCTAACTTAATCCTCTTCTAACTCAACCAAACCTTAAGTAACCCAATTCTACTCTACCCAAACCTAACCTAACCTAACCTAACCTAACTCCATTTGCAATCCCCTTCAGAGTATGGGCAAGTCCCTCACCTTCCGCGGCGCTGTGTACGAGGCAACCACCAAACTCCGCAGACACCGATGCCGCGACCCTCTCTGTGACACCCACATATGGCGGGTTAAGCACGAGTTGGACATGGCGCGGGTTACCATCAGACACCTGGAAAAGCAGCTGGAGGCGAGCGGTCACAAACTAATTCACAAGAAGCCCCCGCAACATGTCCAGAGGTAAGATTAGCGGTGTGAGGGTGAAAGGAGGAAGAGAAACGGGGACAAGGGTGATTATGGAGTCTTGTGTGGAGTGTGAGGGGTCAGAGAAGCATTAGTTAGTGCGTTATAAGTGTTTCCAGTATGTTCATAGGTAAGGCTTGGAGGAGGAGGAGGAGGAGGAGGAGGAGTCAAGCTATTATGCAATCCTTACACACGATATGATTTCCTTTTTCTCTCCCTTCTTTTCCTCTTTCTTACTTATCTCCCTTTTCTCTCTCCTCCCTTCTCTCCTTCTCTCCCTTTTCTTTCTCTGTTCCCTTCTCTCTTTTCTCCCTTCTTTCCTCTCCCTTTTCTCTTATTGCTCCCTTCTCTCTTCTCCCTTGTCTCCTTCTCTCTTCTCCCTTCTGTCCTTCTCTCCCTTTTCTCTCTCCTGCCTTCTCTTGCTTCTCCCTTCTCTCCTTCTCTCTCTTCTCCCTTCTGCCCTTCTCTCCCTTTTCTCTCTCCTCCCTTCTCTCCTCTCTCTTCTCCCTTTTGTCCTTCTCTCCCTTTTCTCTCTTTGCTCCCTTCTCTCTTCTCCCTTCTGTCCTTCTCTCCCACAAAAAAACAATTTCACGATTTTAATAGGTATGGGAAAGGGAGGAGGAGGGAAAGGGAGAAAGGGTTAAGGGAGGCAGAAATAGGGAGGGAAGATAAAAAAAAAGGGTGTTTGAAGGTAAGAAAAAAAGAAAAAAAGAAAAAAACAGTCAGTATGTTAGTAAATGAAACTTGATATTAGGGGAATGAACACACACACACACACACACACACACACACACACACACACACACACACACACACACACACACACACACGCACACTCGGATGTCATGAGCACGGCAGGTAAGTGGGCCCTAATTAAGCCGGGCAAACAGGTAAACAAACACAGGTAAGCAAACAAACAAACATAAACAAACAGGTGTGTGTCGAGTTTGGGGATGGAGTAATTGCGTGTTTGTGAGATGACCTTTTTGTTTGTTTGTTTTTGTGTTTTTTTTTTGTTGATTGTGTCTTTTTTTGTTTGTTTTTGTTTTCTGTTATTGTTTTCTTGTTTACTTTCTCCTTTTATTTTTTCTTATTTCCTGTTTCTTTATTTTCTTTGTTTTTCTATCTTAATTAATTCCCCTCCTTTTTTTTCTTCTTTTTTTTCATGTTTTCTCAATCATTATTTTTTTTTACTTTTCCTCTCCATCACTTTTTTTCAGATTTTCCTTTTATTTTCCTTCCTCTCTCTTTTCTTTCTTTCGTATTTCTTTCTTTTTTTTTCTTTTTCTTCTTTGTTTTTCATTCCCTTTTTCGCCTTCATCTTCCTTTACTTATTTCCTCATTTTTTTCTTTTTATCTTTTTATTATTTTTTTCCTTCTTTTTATTTCCCATTTCTTACTCATTTCTTTTTCTTGTTTTCTTTTCCTTCTCTTTCTTTCTCATTTTTCCTTTTTGTCTTCGTTTATTTATTTCTCATTTCCTCTATTATTCATTTCCCATTTTCTTTCCCATTTTGTCTTTATTTACCCATTTCCCATTTTCTTTCAATTCTCGTCTTTATTTATTCATTTCCCATTTTCTTTCAATTCTCGTCTTTATTTATTCATTTCCCATTTTCTTTCCCTTTTTGTCTTAATTTATTCATTTCCCATTTTCTTTCCCATTTTGTCTTTATTTATTCATTTCCCATTTTCTTTCCCTTTTTGTCTTAATTTATTCATTTCCCATTTTCTCTCCCATTTTGTCTTTATTTATTCATTTCCCATTTTCTTTCCCTTTTCGTCTTTATTTATTCATTTCCCATTTTCTTTCCCATTTTGTCTTTATTTATTCATTTCCCATTTTCTTTCCCATTTTGTCTTTATTTATTCATTTCCCATTTTCTTTCCCTTTTCGTCTTTATTTATTCATTTCCCATTTTCTTTCCCTTTTCGTCTTTATTAATTCATTTCCCATTTTCTTTCCCTTTTCGTCTTTATTTACCCATTTCCCATTTTCTTTCCCTTTTCGTCTTTATTAATTCATTTCCCATTTTCTTTCCCTTTTCGTCTTTATTAATTCATTTCCCATTTTCTTTCCCTTTTCGTCTTTATTTATTCATTTCCCATTTTCTTTCAATTCTCGTCTTTATTTATTCATTTCCCATTTTCTTTCAATTCTCGTCTTTATTAATTCATTTCCCATTTTCTTTCCCTTTTCGTCTTTATTAATTCATTTCCCATTTTCTTTCCCTTTTCGTCTTTATTAATTCATTTCCCATTTTCTTTCCCTTTTCGTCTTTATTAATTCATTTCCCATTTTCTTTCCCTTTTCGTCTTTATTAATTCATTACCCATTTTCTTACCCATTTTGTCTTTATTATTCATTTCCCATTTTCTTTCCCTTTTCGTCTTTATTAATTCATTTCCCATTTTCTTTCCCTTTTCGTCTTTATTTACCCATTTCCCATTTTCTTTCCCTTTTCGTCTTTATTAATTCATTTCCCATTTTCTTTCCCTTTTCGTCTTTATTAATTCATTTCCCATTTTCTTTCCCTTTTCGTCTTTATTTATTCATTTCCATTTCTTTTCCCTTTTGTCTTTATTTATTCATTTCCCATTTTCTTTCAATTCTCGTCTTTATTTATTCATTTCCCATTTTCTTTCCCATTTTGTCTTTATTTATTCATTTCCCATTTTCTTTCCCTTTTCGTCTTTATTTATTCATTTCCCATTTTCTTTCAATTCTCGTCTTTATTTATTCATTTCCCATTTTCTTTCCCATTTTGTCTTTATTTATTCATTTCCCATTTTCTTTCCCTTTTCGTCTTTATTTATTCATTTCCCATTTTCTTTCCCATTTTGTCTTTATTTATTCATTTCCCATTTTCTTTCCCATTTTGTCTTTATTTACCCATTTCCCATTTTCTTTCCCATTTTGTCTTTATTTATTCATTTCCCATTTTCTTTCCCATTTTGTCTTTATTTACCCATTTCCCATTTTCTTTCCCATTTTGTCTTTATTTATTCATTTCCCATTTTCTTTCCCATTTTGTCTTTATTTATTCATTTCCCATTTTCTTTCCCTTTTCGTCTTTATTTATTCATTTCCCATTTTCTTTCCTTTTTTGCCTTAATTTATTCATTTCCCATTTTCTTTCCCTTTTCGTCTTTATTTATTCATTTCCCATTTTCTTTCCCTTTTCGTCTTTATTTATTCATTTCCCATTTTCTTTCCCTTTTCGTCTTTATTTATTCATTTCCCATTTTCTTTCCCTTTTCGTCTTTATTTACCCATTTCCCATTTTCTTTCAATTCTCGTCTTTATTTATTCATTTCCCATTTTCTTTCAATTCTCGTCTTTATTTATTCATTTCCCATTTTCTTTCCCTTATTGTCTTTATTTATTCATTTCCCATTTTCTTTCCCCTCAGTCATACCCTTTCCCATTTTCTTTACCTCCCGTCACTCCCTTTCCCATTTTCTTTGATTCCCGCCATCCCCGTTTTCTTTTATGTTATCTTTTCGGACCAATGGCGTGGCGGGACGTGCTCGGGCGGCCCACAGCCAATCAGAATTAACCTTTCCCCCCGCGCGGGCCAATCAGATTCAAGCTTTTTCCTTCCTCTCTTTCTGGCCGACCAATCACCTTCCTCCTTTTCCCTTTCCTATTTGGACTCGACAGGAGAGAGAAAAAAAGGTAAATATTGTTGTTATTATTATTATTATTACTATTATTATTACTATTATTATTTTTTTGCTAGTTTTGAAATATATTGATAAGTGATGCTCTCTCTCTTCCTCTCTCTCTCTCTCTCTCTCTCTCTCTCTCTCTCTCTCTCTCTCTCTCTCTCTCTCTCTCTCTCTCTCTCTCTCTCTCGTAATGCCTCTATTTGCCTCCCTTGCTCTCATTTCTCTTCCTCCTCCTCCTCCTCCTCCTCCTCCTCCTCCTCCTCTTCCTCTTCCTCTAGCAATCTTTATTTGGTTGTTTTCATCTCTATTTCTCTCACTTCCTTCTTCCTTCTTCCTTCCTTCCTTCTCCTCCTTCATTCTTCCTTCTCCTCTTCCTCCTCCTCCTCCTCCTCTTCTCCTCTTTTCTTCTCCTCATTCTTCTTCTTATTAGTAATCTATTTTCTCGTAGTCTCTGTTTTCCATTTATATTTCTTCCTCTTCTTCTTCTTCCTCCTCCTCCTCCTCCTCCTCCTCCTCCTCCTCCTCCTCCCTTTTCCCCTCTATGTAACGTAATATTCTTACTATTTCTACTCGTCCTCCTCCTCCTCCTCCTCCTCCTCCTCCTTCTTCTTCTCCTCCTCCTCCTCCTCCTCCTCCTCCTCCTCCTCCTCCTCCTCCTCCTCCTCCTCTTCCCAAACAATTATTAAACCAACCGATGCATCTGTTGTCCTTTCTCTCTCTCTCTCTCTCTCTCTCTCTCTCTCTCTCTCTCTCTCTCTCTCTCTCTCTCTCTCTCTCTCTCTCTCTCTCTCTCTCTCTCTCTCTCTCTCTCTCTCTCTCTCTCTCTCTCTCTCTCTCTCTCTCTCTCTCTCTCTCTCTCTCGTACGTTTGGCAAGCATGAAATGAAAGAGAAAGTTTGTTGCCAGATATTGTTTGTTTGTTTGTTTGTTTGTTTGTTTGTGTGTTTGTTTGTCTGTTACTTTCATTGTTTATTTTTTGTCATTGTTTGTTTGTCTTGTTTAAATTGCTTTGTGTGTTTGTTTAGTTGTTTCTTGAAATGTGTGTGTGTGTGTGTGTGTGTGTGTGTGTGTGTGTGTGTGTGTGTGTGTGTGTGTGTGTGTGTGTGTGTGTGTGTGTGTGTGTTTGGCTGTCTGCTATGTCTGTTTGTCTGCCATTTCCATTAAATTATTAGATTAAGTTTGTTTAGCTTTCATTAAATGTTGCCCAGTGTGTGTGTGTGTGTGTGTGTGTGTGTGTGTGTGTGTGTGTGTGTGTGTGTGTGTGTGTGTTTCTTCTGTGTCTGTCTATCTATCTCTCTGTCTGTCTATCTGTCTCTTCCTCTCTTCCTATCTTTATCTCCCTGTTTGTTTCTTCCTAGTCTATCTATCTATATATTTGTCTGTCTATCTGTCTCTTCCTCTCTGCCTGTCTTTATCTTCCTGTCTATCTGTCCACATTTTCATTCTTTTTCTTCCTCTTTCTGTCTTTATAATGTCTGTCTCTCTTTTTCTCTTTCTAATTGTGTCTGTTTGTAAATTCGCCTGTCTATTAAGCTCTCTTTTTCTGTCCTGTTTGCCTCTTCCTGTCTTTCTCAATCTGTCTATGTTATCCTGTCTGTCTATCTCTCTTTTCACTATATCTCTGTCTATTAATCTTTCTTTCTTTGTCTCTTTCTCTCTCCCTGTCTTTATAAATCTCTCTGTCTATGTTATCCTGTCTGTCTGTCTCTTTTTACTCTTTTCTTTCTTCTTTCTGTATATTTATTCATCTGTCTTTTCTCTGTCTGTCTCTCTGTCTCTTTTTATTCCCTCTGTTTCTTCTCCTGTCTATCTGTTTATTCTCCTCTGTCTGTCTGTCTTTCTCCTTTCACTTTTTCTATCTGTTTGTTAATCTTTTTTTTTGTCTTTATCTCTCTCTGTCTATCTTTTTCTCTGTCTCTCTGTCTCTTTTTATTATCTCCGTTTCTTCTCCTGTCTATCTGTCTCTCTGTTTATTCGCCTCTCTGTCTGTCCATCCTTTTTCTTTTTATCATTACATTTTTTCTGTCTGTTTCTGTCTCTCAATCTCTCTTTTGTTGTCTTTCTTTCTCTCTGTCTATCTTTCTGTATGCCTATCTGTCTGTCTGTCTGTTTATTCACCTCTCTGTCTGTCTCTTTCCTTTTCCTTTTTTTTCATTAAACTTTTTCTGTCTGTCTCTGTCTATCAATCTCTTTTTTTTTGTCTTTCTCTCTGTCTATCTGTCTGTCTGTCTGTCTGTCTGTCTGTCTCTGTCTATCAATCTCTCTTTTTTTTGTCTTTCTCTCTGTCTATATGTCTGTCTGTCTGTTTCTGTCTCTCTCTCTTTCTTTTTTTTTCTCTCTCTCTCTCTCTCTCTCTCTCTCTCTCTCTCTCTCTCTCTCTCTCTCTCTCTCTCTCTCTCTCTCTCTCTCTCTCTCTCTCTCTCTCTGTCTATCTGTCTATCTGTTTGTCTGTCTATCTCTCTTACTGTTTTCTTTCTGTCTGTCTTTTTCCCTTCCCTCAATTTCTCTTCCCTTCCCTTTCTCTCCCGTCTCTTCCCTTCCCTTTGTTTTGCTTTCCCTTCCCTTCCCTTCCCTTCCCTTCCTTCCCTTCATCTTTACTCATACGTTTAATTATTTTTATTTACTTATTTATTTTTTCTTCTACTCGGTTAATTATACTTTTCATCTGTTTTTTTTGTGTGTTTTTTTGTGTGTGTTTTATTTTACTGTTTTTTTCTACCTTCGTTTATTTTTTTTCCTCATGAACCTTCTCGTTATTTTTATTTATTCATGTATCTCTCCGTGTGTGTGTGTGTGTGTGTGTGTGTGTGTGTGTGTGTGTGTGTGTGTGTGTGTGTGTGTGTGTGTGTGTGTTTAATTTGCCGACTAATGCATCTGTCCTTTAGCAAATTAAGACTGTTTGTATGTTTATCTGTGTGTGTGTGTGTGTGTGTGTGTGTGTGTGTGTGTGTGTGTGTGTGTGTGTGTGTGTGTGTTTGTGTGTGTGTGTGTGTGTGTGTTCTCTCTCTCTCTCTCTCTCTCTCTCTCTCTCTCTCTCTCTCTCTCTCTCTCTCTCTCTCTCTCTCTCTCTCTCTATCTATCTATCTATCTATCTATCTATCTATCTATCTATCCATCTATCTATCTATCTAATATATTGAAATACATGTAAATTTATATTCTTTTGTCTGTCTGTCTGTCTGTCTGTCTGTCTGTCTCGGTGGTAGCAAATTATTATCTGTGTTTGTGTGTTTGTTTGTGTGTGTTTACATCCATCTGTTTGTTTGTTTGTTCCCTAAATAGTGTGTGTTTGTGCTTGAATATTCTGTCTATCTATCTAACTATCTATCTATCTATCTGTCTATCTAACTCTATCTATTAAACTATCTACTAATCTTTCAACATATCTATTTATACTATACTATCTATCTATCTATCTATCTATCTATTTATCTATCTTTTCATCTATCTAACTCTATATATTAAACTATCTATTATTCTATCCACTAATCTTTCCACATATCTATCTATACTATCTATCTATCTATCTATCTATCTGTCTATCTATTCTCCATATTTATCTATTACAGCATTATCTATTATCGCCCGGCCTGTTTATCTATCGACTCGTGTAGTTTGGTCAATATCTATCTACTTTTTATCTACTTTTTGATATATATATTTGCTGAAGTTATCCCTTCGTGTGATTTTTTTCCCTTCCCTTCCCTTCCCTTCATTCCCTTCCTTCCCTTCACTCCGGTGCATCTTGGGTTAAACGCTTTGGACCTTCCTTTCCCTTCCCTTCCCTCCCCTTCCCTTCCCTTCCTATCCCTTCCGTTCTTTTCCCTTCCCTTCCTTTCCTTTACCTTCCCTTCCCTTCCCCTCCCTTCCCTTCCCTTCCCTTCCCTTCCCTTCCCTTCCCCTCTCTTCCCTTCCCTTCCATTGTTTTCCTTTCCCTTCGTCTCCCTTCCCTTCCCTTTCCTTCCCTTGTTTTTCTCCCCTTCCCTTTCCTCCCCTTCCTTCTCTTCCCTTCTCTCTCTTTCTCATCCCTTCCCTTCCCTTCCCTTCCCTTCTCTTCCCTTTCCTCCCCTTCCTCTCCCTCCCCTTCCTTTCCCTTCCCTTCCCTTCCTGTGTTTTCCTTTCCCTTCTCTTCCCATTCCATTCCTTCCCTTCTCCCTTTTTCCTTTCCTTTCCCTTCCCTTCCCAGTCCTTCCCTTTCCTCTCTCCACTTCCCTTCCCTTCCCTTTCTCTTACCCCTTCCCGTCACTTCTTCTTCCCTTTATTTCATCTCCCTCCTCCTCCTCCTCCTCCTCCTCCTCCTCCCATACCTCCCGTTTTTCAATTTATCAGCTGTTTTGTCATTTGCTAATCCTCTTTCATCCCCTTCCCCTCCTCCCCTCCCCTTCCTCTCCTTCCTTCCCCATTCCCTTCCCTCCCTTTCCCTTCCCCTCTTTCATAACCTCACCCCTTCCACTCCCCTTACTTACCCCGCCTGCCTCCCCTTCCTCCCCACATCTCTCCCCTTTCTTCCGCACCCCTTCCTCCCTTTCCTTCCCCTTTCCCATTACCCTCTCTCATCCCTTCACCCCATTCCCTTCCCTTCCTTTCCTAATCTGTTTCCCCTTCCATCCCTCTTCTCTCCCTACCTTCCCTTCCCCTTTCCTCCCCTCCACTTCCCCTCCCCCTTCCCCCCTTCCTTCCCCCTTCTCTCCCTACCTTCCCTTCCCCTTTCCTCCCCTCCCCTTCCCCTCCACCTTCCCCCCTTCCTTCCACATTCTCTTCTTCCTCTTTCATAACATCACCCCTACCCTTCACTTACTACTCCCTCCCTCCACCCCGTCCATTTCCACCCCACACCCCTTCTCCTCCCTCCCCTCCCCTTCCCTTCATCACAAAACATTCCTGGAAAAAATATTAATATGCGACTTTTAACTTTTTTTTCCCCTCCCAACTTTTTTTTTAGTGTAGTTTCCCATCAAATTTTGGGGTTCGGTGTAAAAAAAATCCCCGTTTTCTATAATTGATGACTTTATTTACTTTACTAATTGACATGATGATGATGATGATGATTACTGTTTTTACTATTACTCTTATTGTTGTTATTATTATTATTATTATTATTATTATTATTATTATTATTATTATTATTATTATTATTATTATTATTATTGTTATTGTTATTGTTATCCTTGCCTGCTCTCTCTCTCTCTCTCCCTCTCTTTGCTTTATAATAAGACTAATTAATTATGCATTGTGGAACTGACATTGTTTTTTATTATAAGCATTTTGTCCCCTTTTATTATACCTGCTTGTCCCTCCCTTCCCTCCCCTCCCTTCCCCTTCTCTCCCTTTGTTTTTTCTCTCCCCTCTTCCCTGTCTCTCTTTGTTCAGTCCCCTTCCTTCCCTTCCCTTCCCTTCCCTTCCCTTCCCTTCCCTTCCCTTCCCTTTGTTTCTTCTCTCCCTTCTGCCCTGTCTCTCTTTGTTCAGTCCCCTTCCTTCCCTTCCCTTCCCTTCCCTTCCCTTCCTTTCTTCTCTCCCCTCTTCCCTCTCTCTTTGTTCTATCCCCTTCCTTCCCTTCCCTTCCTTCCCTTCCCTTCCTTTCTTCTTTTCCCTCTCCTCTCCCTCTTTTTCTTCCCTTCCTTCCCTTCCCTTCTCTTCCCCTTCCTTTCTTCTCTCCCCCTGTCCTCTCCCTCTCTATCTCTGTTCCCTTCCCTTCCCTCTTTCTGTTCCCTTTGTCCCTTCCCTTCCTCTCCCTTCCCTTCCCTCCCCTTCCTTTCTTCTCTCCCCTCTCCTCTCCCTCCCTCTGTTCCCTTCCCTCTCCCTTCCTCTCCCTTCCTCTCTCTCTGTTATCTTTGTCCTATTGTTCTTCTATTCCTCCCTTCTTCTTCCTCTTCCTTTCTCTCCTCCCCTCTTCTGTTTATTCCTTCCTCCCTTCTTCCCTCCCTTCCTACCTTCCCTTCCCTCTCCCTTCCCTCTCTCTGTTCCCTTTGTTTGGTTGTTCTTCCTTTCCTCCCTTATTCTTCCTCTTCTTCCTTTCTCTCTCCTTTCCTCTTCTTTTCTGCTTATTCCTTCCTCCTTTCTTCCTTTTCCCCCTCTCTTCCCTTCCCCTTTCTCTCTCTCTTTCCTTTGTCTGATTTCTCCCTCCCCTCTTCTTCTCTTCTTCCTCCTCTTCCTCTTCCTATCCTCCCTTCTATTCCTTCACCCCATCCTAAATTTCACCCCACCTCCATCTCCCCACCTGCCATCCCCTTCCCAAACCTCACCCTTCAACCCCTCCCTCTCCCTCTCACCCCACCCCTCTCTCCTCACCCCATCACCCCTATCCCTCTCACCCCTCTCAGTGCGTACCCACTCTCCAACTTTTCACCCCACACCCCTGCGTCACCCCCCCCCCACCTACCTCCCCCATCGCCTCCACCCCTTCCTGCACACCCCTCTCATCCACCCCTCCCTCTCACCTCTCTCAGCTCGTATCCCCTTTTCCAACTTTTCACCCCGCCCCCCCTGCGTCACCCCCCCCCCCCCCACCTACCTCCCCCATCGCCTCCACCCCTTCCTGCACACCCCTCTCAACTCGTACCCACTTTCCAACTTTTCACCCCGCCCCCCCCGGCGTCACCCCCCCACCCCTACCCCCATACACCTCCCACTCACCCCCCTCTCCCTCCTCTACGGCTGCACCCCCTTTTTAACCCCATCCCCCTTTCCCAACCCCCTGCATCCCCCCGCCCCCCCAGCCCCACCCCGGGAGGCACTAACCTTGGTCTCCCGCAGCGGTGTAGGCGGTGCGCCGCTGCTTGGCTGCTGCTGGTCCTCCCCCCCCGAGGAGCACACCTGGGTGCGGCCCGCCGCCCTCCCGTGAGTCCCGCTAACACCCACACCACACCCACCGCACCCGGGAATGGAATGACCCTGAATGACCCTGGAATGAGATAAAATGAGCCTGGATTCCTGGAATGACCCTAGATTGCTGGAATGACCCTGAATCGTACTGGAATGTCCTTACTGACCTAGAATGATCCTTATTTGACCTGGAATGACCCTTCATTGAGTTGGAAGGACCTTAGAATGTCCTGGAAGGCTTTTGGAATCTCCATGCTATAAGCTAAACTGATAGTAGATTGCTGGAACGGCCCTGGATTGCCGTGGAACGCCTTTGGAATACTTGGAATGCATTTAGAAAACCCCTGGAATGAGCTAAAATAATACTGAATTGTTGGAATGACCCTAGAAAGCTTTGGAATGCGTTGGAATGTACCTGGAATGAGCTGCAATAATCTTAAAATTAACCAAAATCACCATAGGTTTCTGGAATGCCCTTGAAATCAGCAGCATGGAGATTGGAATGCCCCTGGAATCAGCTGCATGGAGATTGGAATGCCTCTGGAAAGAGTTATATGGACCCTAGAACTAGCTGGAATGACTGCTTCAACCCAAACTGGAATGGCCTTGAAATGACTCTGCTTTGACCTAGAACAACCCTGGAATAGCCCTTGAGTTCTGGAGTGACTTCGGATTATTGGGTAGAACTGGAATGATCTGTAATAAAGTAGAGTTAGGAGGAATATTCCAAGATTCCAGGATTGTACTCGGGAACAATCTTGGGATGAGCTAAGATTGTCCTGGAATACTTTTAGTCTTCTGGAATGATGGAATGGCATCTGATAATTGTTGGAATGACCCTAAGTAGATAAACTGTTTCTGGAATGATCTGGAATGGGCTAGTCTGGCCTTCAAACCTTCTGGAATAAGCTTGGAATGACTAGCAAGATCCTGACCCCTAACTGGAATGACGTAGAATTTGCTGGAATAATCTTGGAATGGTGGATCTGCAGCTGAAGTGTTCCTGGAATGAGATTTGCCTGGCCTGGAATGTTCTGGGAATGTCTTTAGAATAGCTATGGAATGTCTGGAATACTTGGAATCTAGAATAGAACAAAAAGACATGCGAAGACACCCCTGGAATGCAATGGAATGAGGCTGGAATACACTTGGAATGGCTTCAAACAGGAATGGAATGACGTAGATTGATTTTAGGACACTAACTTATTGGACAACTGGAATGGCTTGAGATTGAACTGGAATAGAACCTGGAATGCACTTAGCTGTCTCTGGAATGCTGTTGAAAGGCTCTTCTGGCATGCGTTCTCTGGACTGGAATGCCCTCTTTGGAATGACTGGGAATGGCCTCTCTCATTCCTAATTTTCTTTTTTTTTCGATTCCTTTACTGCTTCTGGAATGATTTTTGGAATGACCTCTTTTTGTATTCCTGTTTTGGCATGAGTATTTTTTTTTAGGGGTGAATTTGGAATGCTGGAATGGCTTGACCTCGATTTGGAATGCATTGGAATGGGATTTTTATGAAGTGGGAATAGATGTGAATTGCTACTTTTATGTTCTCTCTCTCTCTCTCTCTCTCTCTCTCTCTCTCTCTCTCTCTCTCTCTCTCTCTCTCTCTCTCTCTCTCTCTCTCTCTCTCTCTCTCTCTCTCTCTCTCTAAATCTCTCTCTCTCTCTCTAAATCTCTCTTCCTTTATGTAATCCTAATCTCTCTGTTACTAATCCATATTTTCCAATACTTTTCCCTATCTATCTGTCTATCTGTCTATTATCTATCTATCTTTATCAACTTTGTCCCAATCTATCTTCTAATGACAGAAAAAGGGAAGTGAAGGAAAGAATGAAGGAAGAGAAAAAGAGAAAAGAAAAAAAAAGGAAGAAAATTGAGGAGGAAAATATAGGAAAACAGAAGGAAACTCAGAAAAAAAGTAACATTGGAAGGAAAAGAGTAAGGAAAAATATCTCTGTCTATCTTTAAATCTCCGTATCTTTATCTTTTCTATCTTAATCTATCTTTTCTCTTAACACTATTTTCTTATCTTTTTTTATCTTTACGTATATATCTTTAAATCTTCGTATCTTTATCTTTTCTATCTTAATCTATCTTTTCTCTTAACACTATTTTCTTATCTTTTTTGTCTTTACATATATATATTTAAATCTTCGTATCTTTATCTTTTCTATCTTAATCTATCTTTTCTCTTAACAATATTTTCTTTTTTTTTTTTGTCTTTACATATATATCTTTAAATCTTCGTATCTTTATCTTTTCTATCTTAATCTATCTTTTCTCTTAACACTATTTTCTTATTTTTTTTTATCTTTACGTATATATCTTTAAATCTTCCATATTAATCTTATTCCATCTATTTTTTAATCTATATATCTATCTATCTATGTTAAAATTCCTTTCAGTTTATTTAATCTAGCCAATTTATCTTTCTATCTATCTATCTATCTATCTACTTATCTATCTATATCTCTCCGTGTCTATCTATCTATCTATCTATCTATCTATCTACTTATCTATCTATATCTCTCTGTGTCTATCTATCTATCTATCTATCTATCTATCTATCTACTTATCTATATATATCTGTCTATCTATCTATCTATCTATACTAAAATTCCGTTCACTTTATATCATCTATCCAATTTATCTTTCTATCTATCTATCTATTCATCTGTCTATATCTTTCTATGTCTATCTATCTATCTATCTGTCTCTGTATTTAAATTTCCTTCACTCTATATAATCTATCCAATTCATCTATCTATCTATCTTTCTATGTCTATCTATCTATATATCTATTTTTCTACGTCTATATATCTGTCTGTCTATCTATCTATCTATCTATCTATCTATCTATCTCTCAGCCCAAGATGATGTTGCGGATCTCATCACAAACTTATCATAACATCGCGTCAACAAACATCAAAGCGGACTTCATTTGTTTTTATTTTATTTTATTTTTCATTGCAGACTTCGCAGGACATGTTATCGTACGCGTGTTGGAGGTTTAGCGTTTTTTTTTTTTTGTCTTGTTTTTGTCGTACGTTCGTTAAAAATGTGTGTGTGTGTGTGTGTGTGTGTGTGTGTGTGTGTGTGTGTGTGTGTGTATTCGTTTTGAAGAGAGTGATTCATCGTGTGAGAATTTTAAACACTATCGTACGTTGTTTTTAATGTTTCACTTTCTTTTTTTCTTTTTCGTTTCATAATTTTGTTTGTTTGTTTTGTTCTTGTTTTTATTTTGTTTTGTTTTGTTTTTGTTTTGTTTTTTGTTTTTGTTTTGTTTTGTTTATCGTGTTTATTTTCAACTTTCTTTTTCGCGTTTGTTTATCTACGTGTTGTCTTATTTTCTTCTTTTGTTTTCTTTTGTTGTTTTTATTTGACTGTTTATCGTACTTATTTTCTCTCATTTCGCGTTTGATTATCCTGATTTCTATTGTTTATTTTTCTTTTGTTTTTGATTTTGTGTTTATTTTGTGTTGTTTATTTATCATACTTATCTTCAGCTTTTTCGCGGTTCATTTTCTCCGTTTTTTTCATTGTTTTTCTTTTGTTTTTTTGTTTTTGTTTTTGGGGAATATAATGAGAAAAAGTGCGTAAATACAATACCCACTGTTTTTTTATTTTTTTTTTATTTTTTTATTTTTTTTACTTTCCCCCAGGTGTTCCCAGGTACCCATTTATCCCCCAGTCCGAGAGGGAGGATGAACAGCTGGGGGTGGCCTGCGCGTCGACTGCCCAGGCCGGGATTCGAACCCAGCCCCGTGGTTTCGTAGTCAGGGGCGCTTTCCACTCCACCAGCGAGGCGTATAAATAGATGTTGAGTAGAAGAAGAAAAATACATTAATAGATTACTTTGTTTCTCGTTTTGTATTATTTCTTTTGGTTATACTTCATATTTTATCATTTTTATTGTTATTTTTTTCTTTTTCTTTATTTGTTAGTGAAGAAAATAGAAGAAAAGAAGAAAAAGAAGAAAATACACGAATTCATCCCACGCAGATTTCATTTTTCTTCTTTTCCTCTTCTTTGTTGTTCTTTTTCTTTTTTTTCATTATTTGTTAGTGAAGAAAATAGAAGAAAAGAAGAAAATACATCAATATATCCCACGCAGATTTAATTTTCTTCTTTTACTCTTCTTTGTTGTTCTTTTTCTTTTCTTTCATAATTTATTAGTGAAGAAAATAGAAGAAAAGAAGAAAAAGAAGAAAATACATCATTATATCCCACGCAGATTTCATTTTTCTTCTTTTCCTCTTCTTTGTTGTTCTTTTTCTTTTCTTTCATAATTTATTAGTGAAGAAAATAGAAGAAAAGAAGAAAAAGAAGAAAATACATCAATATATCCCACGCAGATTTCATTTTTCTTCTTTTCCTCTTCTTTGTTGTTCTTTTTCTTTTCTTTCATTATTTATTAGTGAAGAAAATAGAAGAAAATAAGAAAAAGAAGAAAATACACGAATTCATCCCACGCAGATTTCATTTTTCTTCTTTTGCTTTTCTTTCTTGTCCTTTTTCTTTTCTTTCATTATTTATTAGTGAAGAAAATAGAAGAAAAGAAGAAAAAGAAGAAAATACACGAATTCATCCCACGCAGATCTCATTTTTCTTCTTTTACTTTTCTTTATTCTTTTCTTTTCTTGTTATGTAATAGAAGAAAATGCGATTAATTGTTACACGCTGGTTTCTTTTTTTTTTTTTTCATTCTCTGTCGTTTTGGAATGAAATCGAAAACCAAAAAAAATAAAAAGAGAAAAAAAAGAAACTCGAATGCAAAGTAGCGATTAACATTCACATTCGCAGACAGATATATTTTTTTTCTTTTTTTTAATCGTTTTGGAATTTAATCGAAATGCATAAAAAAAATAAAAATGTAATACTCGAATGCTGAGCGACGATTAACACTTTTTAATTATTACTGGAATTTTTTGGAATGTATAATTTTTTTTTTTTAATGGGAGAAAGTTTCTAATTATCAATATGCATCGCTTTCATCAATGTTTTTTTTTCATGAGAGTTGCAGAAAAAAAAAGATAAAATGTATTGGTAGAAATTAGTCCTCGTTAATAGTTTCGAATATTTTCCTGGCGCGAATTTTAAACAGCATGAAAAGGAGGAAAAAAAGAGGAACATATTTGCAAGTGATAACATATTTTCCTGTCTCAAATTACTACATCCAAGAAGGACAAAAGAGGAAAATACTGGGAAATGATACCGTATATTTTCCTGTCTCGAGTTAGTACATGCAAGAAAAGAAGGAAAAATGAGGAAAATACTGGTAAATGATAACGTATATTTTCCTGTCTCGAATTACTACATCCAAGAAAAGAAGGAAAAATGAGGAAAATACTGGTAAATGATAACGTATATTTTCCTGTCTCGAATTACTACATCCAAGAAAAGAAAAAAAGAGGAAAATACTGGGAAATTTCAACGAATATTTTCCTGTCTCGAATTATTACATGCAAGATGAGGAGGAAAAAAGAGGAAAATACTGGGAAATGATAGCGTATATTTTCCTGTTTCGAATTATTACATGCAAGAAAAGAAGAAAAAAAGAGAAAAATACTTGGAAATTTAACGAATATTTTCCTGCTGCGAATTTTTACCCGCAAGAAAAGGAGGAAAAAAGAGGAAAATACTGGTAAGTGATAACGTATATTTTCCTGTCTCGTATTAATACTTGCAAGAAAAGGAGGAAAAAAGAGGAAAATACTTGGAAATTTAAACGAATATTTTTCCTGCTGCGAATTTTTACCCGCAGGAAAAGGAGGAAAAAAGGAAGATACTGGTAATTGATAACGTGTATTTTCCTGTTTTGAATTATTACAAGCAAGAAAAGAAGGAAAAAAGAGAAAAATACTGGGAAATTTAACGAATATTTTCCTGCTGCGAATTTTTACCCGCAAGAAAAGGAGGAAAAGGAGGAAAATACTGGGAAATGATAGCGTATATTTTCCTGTCTCGAATTATTACACGCAAGAAAAGAAGGAAAAAAGAGGAAAATACTGGGAAATTTAAACGAATATTTACCTGCTGCGAATTTTTACCCGCAAGAAAAGGAGGAAAAAAAAGGAAAGAGCTTACAAATGATAACGTATATTTTCCTGCCTCGAAATGGTAGCAGCAAGGAAAGAAAAAAAGAAAGGAAAATACTTTCCAATGATAGCGATGGGCGGTGGCTGAGTGGTAAAAAAAAAAAGATCGTTGGAAGTTTTAATTGACGTTAAAAGCTCCAACAATTCGATTCCGGGAAGAGGAAACTTTTGATGCCTAATGAAAGTGACGGAAAAACTACAAGTAGAAAAAATGAAAATGAAAAAAATTGTCTTACTTTCTCTCTCCTTTTCTTTCTCTATTACTTTTACTTTCTCTTTTTCTTTTTCTCTTCACTTTTCTTTCTTTCTTTCGTTTTTTTCTTTATCTATATCTCTGGAAAATGGACGAATATGACTAGATTTTAAAAGTTTAAAAAAATATGAAGAAAATTTTTAAATGGAAATGAATATGAGTAAAAAGTTAAAAATGAAAGTGAATATGAGTAACAAATGCAAAAAATGTAATTGAATATGAATAATAAAATGTAAAAAATGAATGAGTAAAAAAGTTAAAAATGAAAGTGAATATGAATATAAAAAGGTAAAAAATGTGATTGAATATGAGTAAAAAAAAATGTAAAAATGAAAGTGAATATGACTCAAAAAATGTAAAAATTAAAGTGAATATGAGTAAAAAAGTTAAAAACGTAAATGAATGAGTAAAAAAGTTAGTGAAAAAAATATGAAGGAAAAAGTTAAAAATGGAAATGAATATGAGTGAAGAGGAAGTTTTAAAAAAGTAGAAAAATATAAGTACAAATAATGAAAAAGTGAAAATAATGAGTAAAAGCATTAACAGTGAAAAAAATATGAATGAAAAAGTTAAAAATGAAAATGAATGAGTTAAAAGAAAGTTAAAAGAAAGTAGCAAAATATAAGTACAAAAAAATAAACGTGAGAAAAATGAATAAAAAATTAATAAATATGAATAAAGTTAAAATATAGAAAAAAGAAAAAGAAAAAGTAAGATTGAAAAGGAAGAAGCAAAATACTTAACATCCTAATTAATCTTGAAAATCACTTACCTATCAATAATTTCTGGACTAAATAATATAAATGAAAAAAAATCAGAAAAAAAATATAAAAAAAGTAAAATTGAAAGGGAGAATAAAATAACACAACCAAATTAGTCTTGAAAATCACGCACCTATCAATAATTTCTGGACTAAATAATATAAATGAAAAAAAAATCAGAAAAAAATATAAAAAAAAGTAAAATTGAAAGGGAGAATAAACTAACACAACCAAATTAGTCTTGAAAATCACGCACCTATCAATTTCTGGGCTTAATTACCAATCCAAGTGTCAGGAATCACAAATTACTCTCATTAAATTCTCAGACTGTTCCCATTCCCATTTCAAACACTGTTCCCATTCCCACTTCGAAGATCCTGGAATGCATGTTGAGGTGGCATGATACACTTAACCTTGGAATGCCTTGGAATGCTTGGAACGGCTCAGGTGATGGGGCTGGTTCATTAAGGACAGGTGGAGTACGTCAGGTAAGGAAGATGAGGAAGGCGAGGAACAGTCACACGCAAGCTTCCAATTGTAACTTCTCCTCCTTCTCCTCCTCCTCCTCCTCTTCTTCTTCTTCTTCTTCCTCTTCCTCCTTCGGCTGTGACCTGTCTCTCTGTGGCTTCTTCCTCTTCCTCTTCCTCTTTCTCCTCTTCTATCTACGAATCTTTATCTCTGTTTAACTTGATTTCGTTGTTTTTTTCATTGTTTGAGTTAACTTACTTTGCAGAGAGCTATATCTTTACTTTCTTTTTCTTTCTCTTTCTTTCTCTATCGTCTCTCTCTCTCTATCTGTCTATCTATCTATCTATCTATCTATCTACTCTCTTTTTAGTTTTCTCTATCACACATTCAGTCTACTTTCTCTCTCTCTCTCTCTCTCTCTCTCTCTCTCTCTCTCTCTCTCTCTCTCTCTCTCTCTCTCTCTCTCTCTCTCTCTCTCTCTCTCTCTCTCTCTCTCTCTCTCTCTCTCTCTCTCTCTCTCTCTCTCTCTCTCTCTCTCTCTCTCTCTCTCTCTCTCTCTCTCTCTCATCACACTTTCACTCTCACTCTCTCTATTTCACAATCTCTCTCACACACACACTCGCTCTCTCTCTCATCACACTTTCACTCTCTCACTCTCTCTATCTCACAATCTCTCTCTCTCTCTCTCTCTCACACACACACACACACACACACACACACACACACACACACACACACACACTCACTCACTCTCACTCTCTATCAATCCCTTTCACTCCTAATCTTCATCCAATTCCTCGTCACGGCCGTCCACCTGTCCGACCTTACCTGCCCAAACTGTAACCCATTAAGTCAGTCACGGAGGTAATCAGCATAATGGGACTTGATTAGAGGGATTAGAGGAGTTTCCGGAAGACTAGAGAGAGGGGGAGAAGAGTACCAAAATGTGGGGGGGGGGACTACAGCACTAATGAGATACAGGTGATTTTTTTTATTTTTATGTGTGTGTGTGTGTGTGTGTGTGTGTGTGTGTGTGTGTGTGTGTGTGTGTGTGTGTGTGTGTGTGTTTAAAGGTTGATCGAAAGTTAATTACAGGTGATGTTATTTGTTACCTGTGGAGTGATATATTTTTTTTTTTTTTTTCGTTTTTTTTAAAGGGGGGAATTTTTAGATTTTTAGTTTTTTTTTACCTTAGTGAATGAAAATGTGTGTGTGTGTGTGTGTGTGTGTGTGTGTGTGTGTGTGTGTGTGTGTGTGTGTGTGTGTGTGTGTGTGTGTGTGTGCTTTATTTGTTTGTTTCAAGGTTTTCCAGGTTTTTTTTTTTTCTTTCTCCAGTTGTTGAGGGTAATTTGCGAGTGTTTGTTTGTTTGTTTGTTTATAAAAAAATGACTAGTGTGTGTGTGTGTGTGTGTGTGTGTGTGTGTGTGTGTGTGTGTGTGTGTTTGTGTTAGTGAGTGGGTAGCTGTTGTTGTTGCTGTTGTTGTTGTTAGTGTTATTTCTGTTACTACTACTATTACTACTACTACTACTACTAATACCATTACTACCCCTCCCCCACACTTCTACTACTACTACTACTACTACTACTACTACTACTACTACTACTACTACTACTCCCTCTACACCTGTAATTAGGGGACCCAGCTAATTAGCGATAGGTGTGCAGGTAAACTAACTTCCTACCTATGTTACGCTCCTCACCTCTCTGCCTTACCTGTCCGCCTGCCACTCACCTGTCCTCCTCCTCCTCCTCCTCCTCCTCCTCCTCTTCTTGTTCCTCTTCCTCCTCCGGCTCTGACTTGTCCATCCGAGTTTTTTTTTTTTTTTTGGTTTTAATTTTTTTCCCTTTTTTTCTGTTGCTTCTTCCTCTTTCTCTTTTTCCTCCTCCTCTTCTTCTTCTTCTTCTTCTTCTTCCGGCTGTGTCTTGTCCCCTCTTCGTTTTTTTCTGCTTTTTCATTTGCTGTTTTGTTTTCTGCTTCCTCTTCCTCCTCTTCTTTTTCGTCTTCCTCTTCTTCCTCTTCCTCCTCTTCCTCTTCCTCTTCCTCCGTCTGTGTCGTGTCCATCCTCGTTTTTTTGTTGTTGTTACTTTTTCACTTTTTTTTTGTTTCTTGCTTCTTCCTCTTCCTTTTCTTCCTCTTCTTCCTCCTCCTCCTCCTCCTTCTTCCTCTTCTTCATCATTTCCCTTCACTTCCCATCACTAGAATATGACACACACCCTTCTTCCCCATCACTTTTTCCCCATCACTTTTCCCCATCACTTTTTCCCCATCACTTTTCCCCATCACTTTTTCCCCATCACTTTTCCCCATCACTTTTTCCCCATCACTTTTTCCCCATCACTTTTCCCCATCACTTTTTCCCCATCACTTTTTCCCCATCACTTTTTCCCCATCACTTTTCCCCACCACCTTTTCCCCATCACTTTTTCCCCATCAATTTTCCCCACCCCCTTTTCCCCATCACTTTTTCCCCATCACTTTTTCCCCATCACTTTTTCCCTTTCTTTTCCCCTCACATTTCCCCTCCTTCCCCCCTTACTCCCCTTCATTCCCCTTCCCTTCATTTTCCTCCCTCCCACTTCCCCTTCCCTCCCCTTTCCTCCCCTCCTCACACCTCATTTTCCCTTCATTTCCCATCACTTCCCCTCACTTTACTCTCACTTCACCTCACGACCCCCTCACGACCCCATCACGACCCCATCACGACCCCCTCACTCTCCTCTCCCCTTCACTTACCTTTCTCTCTCCCCTCTTTCTTCCCCTCACCCTTCCCCTCACTTTCCTTTCCCCACCCTTCTTTTCCCATCCATTTTCACCATTACCTTTCCCCCCATCACCTCCCCATCCCTCCCCATCACTAACCCATCTCTCCCCTTCCCCCCAGAGTGACTAGCAGCCAGCAACACCTCCTCCAGACATCCCAGGGAGCGCAGGGGGCGACACCGGGGGAGGGGATAGCCAGCATACAAGAAGGAGGAGGAGGAGGTGGAGTTTACAGAAGACATAATCCTTCCACCTTGTACATGGAAACCGTTCTCAGTGAAGCCCCAGGTGGTGGTATGGGTGGAGGGGGTGGACTAGGGGGGCATGGAGAAGACCTAGCCCCCCATTCTGCCCCCCACCCCCAGCTCTCCCGCCCACACCTCCCCATACAGGCCGCCCCCTCCCCGCTCCTCCCCCAGACGGTCCTGCCCAACACGCCGAGGAAAAGGAGCTTCGAGTCGAGGTCACCTGATAGCCCTCTCGCCGGACTAATTAGGTGCATGTACCCAGGTGTATGTTCGTCCCTACCGCCCCCCCTCTACGCCCCCCGAACCCCCCCCCCCCCCCCCGAGCAGCCCCCCCCTCTCCCTCTCATTCATGCTTATTTATTGGGACTTTTGGATTTTTTTTTTCTTTTCTTTTTTACAACAAAGGATACAGCTCAAGGGCAAGGATGACAGTTCGTATATCTCTCTCTCTCTCTCTCTCTCTCTCTCTCTCTCTCTCTCTCTCTCTCTCTCTCTCTCTCTCTCTCTCTCTCTCTCTCTCTCTCTCTCTCTCTCTCTCTCTCTCTCTCTCTCTCTCTCTCTCTCTCTCTCTCTCTCTCTCTCTCTCTCTCTCTCTCTCTCTCTCTCTCTCTCTCTCTCTCTCTCTCTCTCTCTCTCTCTCTCTCTCTCTCTCTCTCCGCCCCCCCAGTGCCCCCCATCTGTTAGGTTTTGGGTCATTTTTGGGGGGGTTAGATTTTCAAGTGCCCCCACCTAACCCCCAGTGCCCCCCCCCCACCCCCAGTGCACCCCCCGAGCCCCCAAGCCACCCATCTGAAAAGGCCCCTTCCGTCTCCTAAAATTCCCCTGTTTCACTCACTAACTCATTCACGCCTCTCATTTTTGGATAGGATTTTGGGATGTGGGGGGCTTAGTTTTTAAGTGCCCTCCACCCCCAGTGCCCCCCACCCCAGTCTGATAAGGTCCCCCCCCTCCCCATCCGTTTCACTAGGTAGCTCATTCACGCCTCTCATTTTGGTTAGATATTCAGTGATTTTTTTTTTTTTCGTGTTATGGAAAGGAAAAAGAAGGAAGGGAGGAAGAGTAGAAGAAAGAATAGGAGAAAGAGGAGGAGGGAGGAAAGAAGGAAGGGAGTAGAGAGGAAAGAAAGGAGGAAGAGAGAAAGGGTGAGGAGGAAATCAAGAAGAAGAAAGGGAGAAAGGAAAGGAAGAATATAAATAGGGAGGAAATAGGGTGCAATAGAAGGGAGGGAGGAAGGAGGGAAAAGAGATAGGAAGGGAGGGAGGAAAGTAGGAAGGTTAGAGGGAGGGAGGAAATGAGAGAGGAAAGGGAGGAAAGGAAAAGAGGAAACTAGATGAATGAGAGAGATAGAGAGGGAGAGAAAGCTGTGTGTGTGTGTGTGTGTGTGTGTGTGTGTGTGTGTGTGTGTGTGTCCCGCCCATCTACGCAAGGCACTTTAAACCCGTGGGCGGCGTGGGCGGTACACACACACACACACACACACACACACACACACACACACACACACACACACATGAGTTTTGATTATTTATTACATTAATCACAACTCTTTGGTGTTTGTTGAGAGAGAGAGAGAGAGAGAGAGAGAGAGAGAGAGAGAGAGAGAGAGAGAGAGAGACTCATTTTATTCCCGTTTTAATTAATGGTTCAACAAAAGTATTATTTATCTAGCTTCGTTTTTTTTTTTCTGTAAACATAAAAAAGCGAGGATGGTGTTTGTTTATTTTCTAATGGATGAATGAGTGTATTTGTTTGTGTGTGTGTGTGTGTGTGTGTGTGTGTGTGTGTGTGTGTGTGTGTGTGTGTGTGTGTGTGTGTGTGTGTGTGTGTGTTTCAAATGGGTAAATGAATATTGTTTGTTTTTCTTTATTTGTTTTTCTAATGGATTAATGAATATATGATTTTTGGGTCCTAATGGTAGTGTTTTCTTTTTCTAATGGGTGAATGAGTGTGTGTTTGTGTGTTTGTTTTGATATGATAGGTTAATGTGTGTGTGTGTGTGTGTGTGTGTGTGTGTGTGTGTGTGTGTGTGTGTGTGTGTGTGTGTGTTCTTCTGATGGGTAAATGAATGGATGTCTGTGTGTTTGTTTGGCTAAAGGAATGAATGTATGAATGAATGAATGAATGAATGACGTACCTTAGTTATAATGGACATACGAGAAGGGGGGATTTTTTTATTAGAATTTTAGGTGAGAAATTAGGTAAGTGAGGGCCATCCCATTACTCCCCGGGGCGTGAATGGGGCTTAAAATAAATACCGGGGAGAGGGGGAGGAGAGAGGGCGGTGTTTTAGAATGTTAGGGGAGAAATTAGGTATGTGAGGGCCATCCCATTACTCCCCGGGGCGTGAATGGGGCTTAAAAATAATGGGGGTAGAAGGAGACGAAGATGGGGGCGGAGTTTTTAGAATATTAGGTGAGAAATTAGGTATTTGAGGGCTATTTCATTACTCCCCGGGGCGTGAATGGGGCTTAAAAAATAAACAATGGGGGAAGGGGGCAGAGAGGGGAGGGTACTTTAGATTATTAGGTGAGAAATTAGGTATGTGGGGACCATCCCATTACTCCCCGGGGCGTGAATGGGGCTTAAAAAATGATAATGGGGTGAAGGGGGCGAAGATAGGGGCGGCCTTGTTGTTCTGTACCATTATCTAAGGCTGAGTGACTACGGTTATTATTGTCATTATTATTACTATTATTATTATTATTATTATTATTATCATCATTGTCATTGTTGTTGTTGTTGTTGTTGTTATTGATTAGCATTTTTAAGAACAGGGAGGACATGAATTTTTACTTGCTTATCAACCGGTTACGTTTGTTTGTTTGTTTGTTTGTTTTTCTTTTTTTTTTATTCCATTAAGCATTTTTTTATTTATATTTATTTTTTGTTTTATTCTTCGTTCTTCTAACATTTTTTTGTATATATATTTTTTGTTTTAGTATTCGCCTTTTTTGCCTTTTTCCCATTCATTCATTTATCCATTCATCTATTCATTCCTTCATCCATTCATTCATCTATTCATTCATTCATTCATCCATTCATTCATTCATTCATTCATCCATTCATTCATTCATTCATTCATTCATTCATTCATTCATCCATTCACTCATCCATTCATTCATCCATTCATTCATCCATTCATTTATTCATTCATTCATTCATCCATTCACTCATCCATTCATTCATTCATTCATTCATTCATTCATTCATCCATTCATTCATCCATTCATTTATTCATTCATTCATTCATCCATTCATTCATTCATTCATTCATTCATTCATTCATCCATTCATTCATCCATTCATTTATTCATTCATTCATTCATTCATTCATCCATTCACTCATCCATTCATTCATTCATTCATTCATTCATTCATTCATCCATTCATTCATCCATTCATTTATTCATTCATTCATTCATCCATTCATTCATCCATTCATTCATTCATTCATTCATTCATTCATCCTTTCTTCCTTCCTTCATTCATTCATTCATTCATTCATTCATACATTCATTCATCCATCCATTCTTTCATGCATTCATTCATTCATTCATTCATCCATTCATTCATTCATCCATGCATTCATTCATTCATTCATTCATCCATTCATTCATTCATCCATTCATTCATTCATCCATTCATTCATCCATTCATTCATTCATCCATGCATTCACTCATTCATTCATTCATTCATCCATTCATTCATCCATTCATTCATTCATTCATTCATTCATCCATTCATTCATTCATCCATTCATTCATTCATCCATGCATTCATTCATTCATTCATTCATCCATTCATTCATTCATCCATTCATTCATTCATCCATTCATTCATCCATTCATTCATTCATTCATTCATTCATCCATTCATTCATTCATTCATCCATGCATTCATCCATTCATTCATTCATCCATTCATTCATTCATTCATTCATCCATTCATTCATTCATCCATGCATTCACTCATCCATTCATTCATTCATTCATCCATTCATTCATTCATTCATTCATTCATTCATCCATTCATTCATTCATCCATGCATTCATTCATTCATTCATCCATTCATTCATTCATCCATGCATTCACTCATTCATTCATTCATTCATTCATTCATCCATTCATTCATTCATCCATGCATTCATTCATTCATTCATTCATCCATGCATTCATTCATCCATGCATTCACTTATTCATTCATCCATCCATCCATTCATTCATTCATCCATTCATTCATTCATTCATTCATTCATTCATCCATTCATTCATTCATCCATGCATTCACTCATTCATTCATTCATTCATCCATTCATTCATTCATCCATTCATTCATTCATCCATTCATTCATTCATTCATTCATTCATTCATCCATTCATTCATTCATCCATTCATTCATTCATCCATTCATTCATTCATCCATTCATTCATTCATTCATCCATTCATTCATCCATTCATTCATTCATCCATTCATTCATTCATCCATTCATTCATTCATTCATTCATTCATCCATTCATTCATTCATCCATGCATTCACTCATTCATTCATTCATTCATTCATCCATTCATTCATCCATGCATTCATTCATTCATTCATTCATTCATCCATGCATTCATTCATTCATTCATCCATTCATTCACTCATTCATTCATTCATTCATCCATTCATTCATTCATCCATGCATTCACTCATTCATTCATTCATTCATCCATTCATTCATTCATCCATGCATTCACTCATGCATTCATTCATTCATTCATCCATGCATTCACTCATTCATTCATTCATTCATTCATTCATTCATTCATTCATCTATTCATTCATCCATTCATTCATTCATCCATTCATTCATCCATGTCATTCATTCATGGTCTTGTCATCATTTTTATTATTATTATTATTATTATTATTATTATTATTATTGTTATTACTATTTTTGTTTTTGTTTTATTATTGTTTTTTTTTGTTTTATGTAGGATGTCTTCTAACTTTTTTTCCCGTTTTTCTAATTCCTTGTTTCTCCTTGCTTTCTCTTTTTTCTTTCTTTTATCTTTTCTTTATTTTTATTTTTTGTTTTGTTTGCATTTTTCCTTACTCTGTTTCTTTCTTTTCTTTTCTCATGTTTTTCTGCTTAAATTTCTTTCTTGCTTTCTTTTTCTTCGTTCTTTCTCTTTTTCTTTCCTGCCTTCCTTCCTTTCTTTTTCTCTTGTTTTCTTCCTTTCTCTTTCTTTCTTTCTTTCCTTCTTGCCTTATCTTTTTCTCCTTCCTTCATTTAGTCATTCATTTAACAATTCATCTATTTTTTTATTATTATTTCTATTAACTTTTTTCATCCTGGTACAAAATATTCATAGATAAAACACGAAAAGATACGAATAATGATGATGATGATGGTGATGATGGTGATGATGGTGATGATGGTAGTCACTCAGCCACGTGTCATGTTGTGTCCCTTGTTACCAGTTCGTCTCCCTCCACCTGGTGAATGCTAATTAACCGCCTTTGTCCCATTTTCCTTACACCTGTCCCTCCCTCCCCCTCCTTTCCCTCTCCCTTCCTTTCCTTCCTTCCTTCTCCTTTACTTCGTTTGTTCCTTCTTTTCCCTTTTAACAGATGCGTCCCTTTTTCTCATTTCTCTTCCTTTAGTCTTCTTTTCCTCTACTTCATCCTTTCCCCTTTCCATTCTCACTCCTATTCCTTCCTTTCCACTTTCCTTTCTCTCTTTTTTCTTTCCCTTTTCAACAGATTCGTCCAGTTCCTTATTTTTCTCTTCCTATCGTCTTCTTTTTCTCTATTTTCTTCCTCTTCCCTCTCCTTTCCCTCTCCCATTTCGTTCTTCCTTTCCTTCTCCTCTCCCTTTCCTTCCCCTTTCCTTCCTCTCTTTTTTCTTTCCCTTTTCAACAGGTTCGTCCAGTTCCTCATTTTTCTCTTCCTTTCGTCTCCT
>NC_066569.1:5010136-5015136 GCF_024679095.1 Eriocheir sinensis | reverse complement strand
AAGAAAGAAAAAGAATGAGAGAGAGAAAGGAAGAAGAAAAGATAAGAAGGAAAAAAATGTTAGTTAGAAATGAAGGGAAAGAAAGCAAGAAAAAGAAAGAGAGAGAGAAAAGGAGAAGAAAAAAATAAGGAGGAAAAAACTTTGAAAGAAGGGAAAGAAAGAAAAAGAAAAAGATAGGAAGGAAGGAAAACAAGACTAGTGATAAAAATTGATTGAAAAGAGAGAAAGAAAGAAGGAAAATGAAAAAGAAAGAAAGGAAAATAATAATGAATGAAGAAAATTGATTGAAAAGAGAGAAAGAAAAAAGGAAAATGAAAAAGAAAGAAAGGAAAATAATAATGAATGAAGATAATAAGTTAGAAAAGAGAGGAAGAAGGAAGAAAGAAAGGAAAATTAAAGTAAAATAAGATAAATATAAATGTTAGAAAGGAAGAAAAAAGAAAAAAAGAAAAGAAAAAGGAATGATAATAATAATAATAATAATAATAATAATAATAATAATAATAATAATAATAATAATAATAATAATAATAATAATAAAAATGTTAGTTAAAAAAAAGAGAGAAAGAAAATAAAGAATAAGAAAGGAAAAGAAAGTTGTAATAATTATAAAAAGAAATAGTTAGAAATGAAAGAAAAGACAGGAAAGAAAAGAAAAAGAAGTGAAAATACTGATGAAAATAGGAAAAAAATAAAGAAAATAAGAAAGAACGAAGGAAAATAAAGAAAATTAGATAAAATAAGATAATAGAAAATAAGAAAATAGGAAAAAAAAAAGAAAGAACGAAGGAAAATAAAGAAAATAAAGAAAATACAGAAAATAAGAAAAAGAAAATAGGAAATAAAGAAAATAAGATAAGACAGTAAATATATAATCTTTGTTTTTCCGTTTGCTGTTGTCGTCGCTGTTGTTGTTGTTGTTGTTGTTGTTGTTGCTGTTGTTGCTGTCGTCTTCATGTATTTAAGAAAACAAGAAAGAAAAACGACCCAAAGAAAATATCGAAGTCCAGTGAAATTTTGAAAAAGGAAGAAAACAAAGAAAAAGAAAATGTCGAGTCCGGTGAAATTTTGAAAAGGAAGACAATTAAAGAAAACAAAAAGAAGAAAATAAAGACAATAGATAGATAAATGCCACTAGAATTTTGCTTTTGTTTTGATAGATAAAAAAAAGAAATAGATAGATAGATAAAGAAAGTCGATAACAATAGATTAGTGTGTGTTTTGTACCACCATATGTGTGTGTGTGTGTGTGTGTGTGTGTGTGTGTGTGTGTGTGTGTGTGTGTTGGTGTTCGGGTAATGATGATGATGATGATTGAGAAAGAAAAAAGAAAAGGAGAAGGAAAGAAATGGAAAGAAAAATGGAAATAAGAAACGAAGGAAGTAAAGAAAGAAAGAAAGAAAGACAATGAAAAAAAGGAGTAAATAAAAAAGGAGGGAAGGAAAATGAGAAAAGAAGGAAGGAGGAGAAGAAAAAAAGGAATAGAGGTAGAAGGGAAGAAAATGAAGAAGAATGACAAGAAAGGAAGGAAAGAAGAATGAAAATAAGAAAGAAAGAAAGAAAAGAAGACAATGAAAAAAAGGAGTAAATAAAAAAAGGAAGGAGAGAAAGAAGAATGAAGAATAAGGAATGAGAGAAGGAAGGAAACGAAGGAAGAGAGATAGATGAGAAGGAAAGGAGGAAGAATGACAAGAAGGAAAGAAAGAAATAAGAATGAAAATAAAGAAAGGAAGAAAGAAAGATAGAAGAGAATGAAAAAAAAGGAGTAAATAAAAAAGGAAGGAAAGAAAGAAGAATGAAGAATGAAAAATAAGAAAAGAGGGAAGGAAGGAAACAAAGAAAGAGAGATAGAAGAAAGGGAAATAAAGAAGAATGACAAGAAAGGAAGGAAGGAAGGAAAAAAATAAGAATGAAAATGAGAAAGAAAGGAAGAAAGAGAAGAAGAGAATGAAAAATAGGAGTAAATCAAGAAAGGAAGGAAAGAAAGAAGAATGAAGAATGAGAAATAAGAAAGAAAGGAAGGAACGAAGGAATAGAAGAAAAAAAACAAAGACAGAAACAAGAAAAGGAAGAAAGGAAGAAGACAGAAGAGAAGGAAATGAAAAAAAGAAAATGGAAGAAAGAAGGAAAAAAAAGGAAAAAAAAGAAAATAGGAGAAGACAAAAATAACCACCTGTGCCATCTGAGAAAAAGAAAGAAAAGAAAGAAATAAAGGAAAGAATGAAAATAAGGTAGAAAAAGAAAGAAAAGAGTTGCCTTGTCTTTATCGAGTATTGGATTGAAGAAAAGAAAATGCAGTGAGGACCTAAATTTTCTTCTTTTTCTTCACCCTAAAGAAAAAAAGAAAAAAGAAAGATAAAGAAAAAATTTGCGACTTCATTTTTTCTTCGTTTTTTCTTTTTTTTTTCTTTTTTTGAGTTGAAAGAAAAAAAGAAAATAAGTAAAAAAATAATAAAAGATCAGATATTTCAGGGAGAGAGAGAGAGAGAGAGAGAGATCACACAAGACCACTCTGTTAAGTCTCTCTCTCTCTCTCTCTCTCTCTCTCTCTCAATACAAAACACATAATGGTCCAAACACACACACACACACACACACACACACACACACACACACACACACACACACACACACACACACACACACACACACACACACACACACACACACACACACACATACAAACAAACAAACAAACAATTGACTCAACTGGAACGTGATTTAAGGAGAGAGAGAGAGAGAGAGAGAGAGAGAGAGAGAGAGAGAGAGAGAGAGAGAGAGAGAGAGAGAGAGAGAGAGAGAGAGAGAGAGAGAGAGAGAGAGAGAGAGAGAGAGAGAGAGAATAAAGCTGGTGTTTCAAGAGGCAGAATGGGAAAGGCAAGAGGAGTCACTTCAATGTTGTGCAAATCCGTGAATCTCTCTCTCTCTCTCTCTCTCTCTCTCTCTCTCTCTCTCTCTCTCTCTCTCTCTCTCTCTCTCTCTCTCTCTCTCGTACATTACTGGTTTCATGATCTTATTTAGTGTCTGAGAGAGAGAGAGAGAGAGAGAGAGAGAGAGAGAGAGAGAGAGAGAGAGAGAGATGGAAATGTTTTAGTGAGAATTTCAAACTATTCTGTGGATTTAGAAGTTGTATAATTTATTCTTTTTATTATTCTATTGATTTATTTATTAGGATTTTAAAAGAATGTATTGAAGGGAAGATAAATATAGGAAGGAGATAATAGACGGAGGAAAGGACTGGGAAACGAAGGAAAGGAAGAAGGAAATGAAGAAAGAAAGAAGAAAGGAAGGAAACGGAGAAGAAAATGAATGAATGAATGGAAAAGAAAACGATATGGAAGACAGGAAAGAAGAAAGTCATAAAAAGAAGACAAGTATAGATGAATGAAGAGGAGGAAAGAATAGGATAGAACATATTAGAAGAAAGAAGAGAAGAAAAATAAGTCGTAAAAGAAAGAGAGAAGGGAAGAGGAAGAAAATCACAGAAGAAAGAAGGAAAATAGGAGAGGGAATTTATAGAAGGAAGGGAAGAAGAAAAGACGAAACCAAGAGAAAGAAGAAAAGAAGAAAATTATAAACGAAAGAAAGAAGAAAAAGTATATACGAAACAACAGTAGGAAAGAAAAACAGAAAAAGTACAAAAGAAAGAAAGAAAGAGAGAGAGAGAGGAAGAAAACTATAGAAGAAAGAAAAGAGAAAGAAAGAAGAAGAAAGATACAGACAAAAGAATGAAGACAAAGAAAGAAAGAAAGGTAAAGAAAAACTACACAGGAAAGAAAGAAAGAAAGAGGAAGAAAAAAAAGAGAAAGAAAGAAGAAGAAAGATACAGACAAAAGAATGAAGAAAAAAAAAGAAAGAAAGAAGAAGAAAACTAAACACGAAAGAAGAAAGAAAAAGAAAAAGAGAAAGAGGAAGAAAGCTATAGAAGAAAGAAAAGAAAGAAAAAAGAAGAGACAAAAGAATAAAGAAAAAACAATGAAAGAAAGAGAAAAACTACACATGAAAGAAAAGAAAGAAAGAAAGAAAGAAAGAAAAAGAATGAAACAACCTTATTTTTCCCATACGCTTCCTGCCTTGTCCTGACTCTGAGCTTCTGTGAACAGCCTTGCTCAATAATGCTAAAAGGGAAATAAAAATAAATAAAAAAAATAAGAGGGGAAGAATAAATAAGCCGAGGAATAGGCCTATCGGAATCTGTGCTCAATAGGCCTACCTGATCTCTGTTTGTTTGTTTGTGTGTTTATTTTGCTCTGTCTTGTGGTGTTTTTTTTTTTTTGTAATGATTTTTTTTTCTTTTTTCTTTATTTCTTATTCAAATTTTTTCTTGTTATTGTTTTTTTTATCATTTATTCGCCTATTACATTTTTATCACTTGTTCATAGCCTATTATCCTTCCTTCCCTTCTTCCTTCCTTCTTTTTCTAATCTCTTTCTTCCTCTTCCTTTCTTCCTTTCTTCACTGTTTTCTCTCATTCCTGTCTTTCGTATTTCATTTAGTAACATATTACCTTCCTTCCCTTCCTTTCCTTCCTTCCTTCCTTCCTTCCTTCCTTCCTTTTCTAATCTCTTTCTTCCTCTTTCCTTCCTTCCTTCCTTCCTTCCTTTTCTAATCTCTTTCTTCCTCTTTCCTTCCTTCCTTTCTTTCTTCCTTCCTTCATTCATTCATTAATTTATTTATTTACTTTTTATTTCCTTTCATTATTCAGTTGTCGCCATTATTCCTTCCTTCCTTCATTCCTCTCTCTCTTCCTCTTCCTTTCCTCTTGTTTATCTCATTTTTCCTTTCCTTCTATTCTCTCCTTTCTCTCTTCTTTTTCCTTTCTTTTCCTCTTTTCTTTCTCTTATTCAATTCTTTCTTGCTTTAATCTATTTCTTTACTTATCATTTTCTTTCGTTATGCATTTGTTCGTCATTCTTCCATTCTTTCTTTCTTATCTTACTTTTTTTAATTATTTCTTTAGTTTCCCTCTCCTTCAAGCTTTGCACGCGGGTATACAAATA